>NC_046157.1:144183698-144358857 GCF_011064425.1 Rattus rattus | reverse complement strand
TTTTTTTTTTAATTTTACATTTAATTACTTTTCTTTTTTGCAGTGAACCCACAAATAAACATATCATACAACTACCACGATAGTTTCCTAAGCAACACTTATGCTTATAGATCTCAGTGAGCTTCTATACAGTTATAATATAACTCTGAAACAAGTATAGAATAACATGTAGAAAGGTGATAAGGAAAGGGTCCTGATAGATAATGAAGAATGAAATGTGTGCAAAAGGACTTAGGAGTCATAGAAGAGATATAAAGATACTGTGTATTTTGCATGGTGGATAATTTGCATAAAAATAATTGACGGTGAAAGGGTAAGGCCCTGAGCTACTTTCTGAACAGCTGATGGAGTCACATACGTGTGGGAAGAGTAATAAGAACACTCTAGGGACTGCATTTTTTTTTTTTGACAACATACTTGTAACATCACTTTCCTAGAGTCTGTGGTATACATCTGGTTGACCAGAAGTTCTGATGGGCAAATGGAACTAAAACTTTGCTATATGCCTTTGAAATTCTGTCTTTCCTTCCTTCTCCAGCCATCCATCCCTAACCAACTACTGACAACTTTCTGTTAACATAGATTAGTTAGCATGTTCTAGGGAAGAGCTTCCCAACTTGTTGACTTTGGGAGACTAGATGATTTCTTATTATAGAGGACTGCTGTGTTGATTACTAAAGATTTATTACCATCCCCGGTCTCCATTCACTAGATATGACTAGTTCTTGCCCCTGTTTTAAGAACCAGGAATGTTACCAGACATGGAAGGAAGTTTTCTGGGAGGAAAATCTGGCCCTAGATGTGAGAGTGCTGTTGTAGAGCTTTATAGGAAAGGGACTGTAGATTATGTGTGTTTTACTGTGTGGCTGTATTCCTGCATCATGATTATCTGCAGGTTTACACCACAGAGATTCATTTTCTTAAGCTACCCAAACAGAAGTCTCTGAGAGTGATTGGTTTGCCATCAAAGTAGGTATGTGTCTAGATCATCTGTTCTCAACCGGTGGGGTCGTGACCCCTTTGGGGTAACATATCAGATGTCCTGCATAGCAGTTATTTACATTACAATACATAACAGTAGCAAAATTACAGTTATGAAGTAGCAACAATATAATTTTATGGTTGGACATCACGGGAACATGAGAAACTGTATTAAAGGGTGGCAGCATTCAGCAGGTTGAGAACCATTGGTCTAGACTAGATCATTGAATACTCAGGGAGTGAAAATAATGAATTCTGAGTCTAATAGTTGTAGTTATTGGCTGTCATACATTATTGGCACAGAAATATCTGTTCCCTTTAGCCAGGATTACTAGAAGATCAAATTTGAGCAATGTAACATGAAAGTAATAGAATCTGTGCTAGTGTTGCATTATGAAAAGGGTATAATCCTTCAGTCATATAGTTGACTTGGATATTTATTAGTAGTCTGGGTGGTATGAATTAAACTTAGTATATTTTCTAGGCCAAGAGAAAGAAAATATATCACTACAATTGAGATGCAGAAGTAATGGAGAGGGAAACAGGAGAGAGAGGGGAGAAGCCATGGCAGGTGATATTAAGATTCTGCTCCATTATTTCCATTTGTTATCAATGTTTCCCTAAGAAAAGGGAAGCCACCTGGGCTGGCTGTTGGTCCCCCCTGCTGTGTGATAAGTAATGGCAACTCAGAGAGTTAGAGATTAAAAGCTTTTAAAGAAAGTTGTTTAGAAAGTCTTTCAGGATACTCATATTCTTTTTTAACATGGGCTCCACAGGAATTTTGGGTTAAAACCTAGTTACACAGCTACTTCTTAGTATAGGGTATTATTAAAGATGATTGAGTTTATTTTAGAAAGAAGAGAGTAAACATTCAATCATGCAATTGATTTTCATCTATGGTTGAACTTAGATAGGAAAAAAATTAGTCACTACCTCCAAGTAGAGTTGTGATAAATGTCTGTAACACCAGGAGAGTGAATGCAGGCATATATTGAAGTTATTAAGGTTAAATAAAATCTGTGACTCGGGTAGAGAGCTTAACAGATTGAGTTATTTTGGGCAAAATCCTTGTTTGATATATTTGCTTATTGATATTGGAATTGATAGAAGTATTTAGATTTTGTCTTATGAATTACCCTGCTAAAAGGCCCATTGTTGATGCCAGCTAGCGGGGTTTGTAGTTACACGATATTTACCACAACAGGAAGCTTAATTCTCTAGCAGTAAATCCACTGGAATTTTGGAGTTCATTTCCTGCTGGTATCTTAGAGTACAAAAACCTATCAGGCTCATTGTTTGCTTACTCCTTTTTTAAAATTGTTTAATCTTCATAATAGTTTGTGACTTTGAGTTTTATGGTTATGTGTATTACTCTGGGAGAGGTGCAAGATACAGCTTTCTGGTTTCAGACTAAGGGAACACGGTATTTTTGGGAGAAAGATTTTTGTCTTTGTGTTTTTTAAAAAGAAGTGTGATTAGGCTCTGAAACCTCACAGAGTCCTACTGATCAGATTTAATAGAGGTAGACCGCCTGAAAAATTTATTCAGGAGAATCAAACAAAAAGACATCTCGATTCTAAACTTTTGTCTTGAGAGTTGTATTTTACAGAGTGTGCCTACTTGGATTCCCGGTCTCAAGGACTTTCAGCTGGGACCAGTCAGGACACATCAGCTACAGCATTTGCTTCATTCTTCCTACCCCTTACCCCCTACCCCAAAGGATATCTCAACGCCCATGTACAGCTTGAAGAAGTTATAGAGGAGTCGTCGCCCCAATTCCCTGGACTTTGGGGGGCTGAAAGTGGTTATTCTAAAGTTGTTTTTATGAGGAATTTAGAAATGGTTGTATTTTAACAGGGAGGAATTAGCTAGATGTGTAGGAATTAGCTTGAATTGTACAGTCATTATTTCATTTTGTAACTAAGCTTAAATCATATCTTTGTTTGGGTATAGAATTTATTTGTTAAAAGAGTTTAAAAGTACAAGGTTTAGAACCAGTCCTTCTATTGATATCTATTCCCAAACTTCGATTAGTTACATGTGAGTTAAAGGCCAAATAACAAACATAATGTGGGAGTACTTTCAAGATACTTGAATATATAAAGACAACAATTTAGATTGTCTTACATAGATAGATGGTTTTAAAAACGTCAAAAATCAGAAAATTTGAATTTAAGTTATTTATCTTTTGTTTGAGACATATCTGCTCTAACAGTTCCTTTGGCAGATTTAGCGAAGAGATTTGAACATCTCTGCACCTCCAGGTGAGGCAATACTTTGTGGCTAGAAGCAGCCACTGGACAAAACTTGCCTGTTTCATCTGCAGACTAATACTGTCCAGAAAAAGGACAAATCATGCAGAATCCTTGACTGATAAACTCTGCCAAGACAGGGGTGATCAGCCTTCAAATCTGCATTTCAAGAGTCTGTCAGTTGATTTTTTTGGGCCAGAAGGCTGAAGACTTGTTTGTGCTCACATGTTGCTAACAGGGGACTGTGATGGTAGAGATTTGTCTCTACAACCTCTCAGTTTGGAGCCATGTTAGGGCTTCCTATGTATAGATATTTGGTCATTCTCAGATTTCTGATGGGGTTGAAGACTGATTATAATTTCATAGCCTATCAGGCTGTTTAACTCTAAATACACATTTTATTGGAAAGTTATCAGTTAGTATACAAGCTAGCCAAGATATAATACAGATTTAAGCCTTTTCAAGCTGGAATGAATAACTAAATGTTCTATTCAACTGATATAAATGGACAAAAGTTGAGTATATCACATGCTTTTATAAATTGTAGAATGGTAATAATTGTACTCAATTTATATATAAATGAAAGGCTTTTTAACTGGATAAAAAAGGGGAAATATTTGTGGTTTACCCTTGAAGTATCTGTTTTTGATGCTAATTTCCACTGCCCCAAAGGACTGGTGCCTAGTCATCAGGGACTCAGAACTCAGGTGGATTTCACCAGAACCTTCTCCCATTGAATTTGGTGAAGGTACAGGATAGAAGGAGGTCTATCATTGGAGGAGAAGGATGGGCGGAATTTGAAGAAGAGGAGGAGATGGAACAGAAAGGAGGGGAGACAGGATGGAGAGGAGGCAGAAGCCATGGCAGGACAATATGGCAGGTGTTAAGATTCTGCTCTGTGTATTTACAGGTTGTTTCAATGTTCCTAAGGGATGGTTAGTGCGGGCTTTGTATGTTTTGAGGTAGGCAATTATATCACTTATCAATTGGGTCAAAAAACAAAAACACCCCAAAAAAGTAATGGAAAGAAGGAGATGTGGCCTAAGAAACCTTGATGAGACAATGCCTGCAACAAGGCAAGATTTGACCTGGAAGATATTATGAGGTGAATTCAGGATCTGCAGGAGATTTCTCTGTAATGATGTCCATGGAAATAAGAAGTGTAAAATGTCCTTACAATGTTTGGGGCTCTATAGATATTCCCCTATGTTAGGGCATAAAATAATGGGAGATAAACAGTAAATAAGACAACAACGAGGCTACATTTGCTCTTACTAATTAACAGACTTTGTTTTGACAAATGGCAGAAAACTAGTAAAGATTTTAAACAAGAAAAATAAACCCAGTTGGTATTTTTTAAAAGGTGCTTTGTTGCCAGAGTGTGGAATTGATTTAAATGTCTGTTCTCATTACCAAAAGCCTAGGATTTTATTTCATCAATATTTTATTGTTTCATTGTCATAAATTAACATTGATTTTTTTTTTTGAATTAAGTTCATTACTAACTGGCAAAAAATTTATATAAAAGAAAAGAAAGTCTTATAAGATAATTTGAATTTAGATAGTCAGGTAAGTATAAGAAGTGGGATTTTTGTGGTGTGGAACAGGTATCATTTTTTCATTTTCTTTTAAAAATTTGCTTTTGTTTGAGATTGTAATTTAATTATAATATTTTCCCTTCCTTTTCCTTTTCCACCCTTCCCATACCCTTCCACACTCTCTTTCAAATTTGTAGCCTTTTAAAACTAATTGTTATTGTTCTCTCTCTCTCTCTCTCTCTCTCTCTCTCTCTCTCTCTCTCTCTCTCTCTCTCTCTCTAAACATTTTTCTATCTACATAATGTTACCTCTATGTCTATTTTCAGGGCTGACCATTGACATTGGACAACCAGTTGAAGTTTTGTTCTCTGGAAAACCTCTCTGCTCCATATCTTTCCCCTCAGTGGCCTGAGGTTCTTTAGCCAGAGTTTAGGCTCTATGGACTTTTCCCAGTCCACTTTGGTATGCTTGTTCATCAAATGTAATTCATGCTTAACATGTCTTAGTTCAGGAAAAACCTGTTTTAATTGCTTTCTCTGCCCTCTTAAAACACTCCAAATCCTTCTATGGGTAAAGGAAGCTGAGTGTGAGTAGGTGCTGTGATGAGTTGGTGACTTTACACAGGAGCCATCTGCTCCACAAGAAAGACACAGGAGGGACACCTCTTTGAGAAATGGGCCAGATGGCTTCTTTGAGCACTGAGTGACCCTAGGCCTTACAAGTCACAGACTTTGAGGTGTGTTTCAGAGAAGTAATGATTCCAAATAACAGAGATCCCTTAATAGGTCATCTTTTCTGGACATGTAAGGCTGCTATACCTCTTGCCCTATACAACCAGGAGCCCAGGTGCTTCCATGGGCAATCTTGGAATCAAATGTATACTTCTCTTAGTGTCCCCACTGCCTTTTGTGCATAGGACTGGCTGCCCTCTTAACTATTAAATGTCCAAGATCCCATTTTTTATCTAAATGCCACTGTTCACTTTGCTCAGGTTTAGTACCCTCTAGTTATCAACTATATATCACTATATTGATGTTAGACCAGAGGGTGCCATGGTTCCAATGACCTACTTTGCTCCTTCCAAAAGTATAGTTTGATAAAAGTCTTGTTTTATATTTTGAGTTTGAAGTTGTTATATACTAGTACTAACTTAGCCCACTGTATATGTGGTCCCCCTATTGTCCATGAAAATGGAAACTTGGTGATTAAAAAAAGTATGAAAAGACCAGAGAAGGGACATCAACATGACAAAAAAGATGGTAAACTGCTACACCCTAGGGATGGCTGTAGTGTTACAAAAATGTACCTGGAAGGTGGACATCTCATTCTAAAGAAACCTCAGGACAAATACTGAGAACCAGGTCTATCATAAATTACCAAAGTCCGGGTGAGACAAGTAGGTAGAAAGGATATAAATTACCCCTCAAGAAAATCTAAATGCAAACTTCTGTGGAAACTCCCCATCTAGGAAAGGGGGTGGTATGACTGACATCAGGTCCATGGTGATCTCGGAGACCTGGAGACTATGCAGATGCATGCTTTTGTCTTCATGAAAGTCCAAAAAGACTTTTTAGCCTAAACCATGATTATTCATCCTGTTATCATGCTTTGCTGAAAAACTTGCCATATCATATGAAATCAATATAAAGAAGTGGATACCCAGAGACACAATGATACTCTAAAGTAGAAGACACCATGCCTTCCTTCAAATATGTGAAGGGCCACAATATTACAAAGATTAGATTGTTTTGTGTAGGTTCTGTTATAGAATTAGAACTAGAAAGATTATCAGGTGGAGGCACACGAAAGCATACTAGTTCCCTGCGTAGTAGCTTAGGGAGTCAGAAGGTCAGAAAGGGTGATAGACTGAAAGTTTGACTGCAGTCTGGACTCAGAGGAGTTAAGACGCTTTCTCCAAAACGGAGAAAGGGAAGGAAGGAAGAAAAGGGAGGAAGGGAGGAAGGAAGGAAGAAGGAAGGAAGGAAGGAAGGAGGAAGGAAGGAAGGAAGGAAGGAGGGGAGAGAAGGAAGGAGGGGAGGGAGGGAGGAGAGGGAGGAGGAGATGTGAGTCAGAAGACAGGGAAGATTTAAGTGTATAAACAATTTAACTGCCACAGCAGCTTTTTGATGTAATAGTGTGTTTGTAGATGGGTTTGAAGGCCATCCAGTTAGACAACAGGAATAAGTTTTATGACTGAGTCAAGATACATATATCTCTATATGTACTTGAAACGTATTTAGTCTAGAATGCAAATAAAGTAAGTTTTCAATGCCAATCTTTTTTGAACTTCAAAATTTCATGTAATTATGCTTTCTATTACTGGAGCTAAACAGGGTGATACCTCATTTTCTGTCATGGATTCCTTCATATATCCATTCTCTTTTCATGACTTCTGTCATTTCAGTTCATCAACTCTATTTTTGAGATATAGTCTTATTAGCTGGCCTTTGCGCTTCTGAGGCTTGTGTTTCAGCCTCCCTGGGGTACACCAAATTGCAGTTGTACATCCAGCTCGGTGAGAAGAGATTTAATTTGCCTCTTAATATGTGTGTGTGTGTACTCATTTATTTTCATTTGTTCCTAACCCACAGTGAGATACCGTGGTAAGGACTCAGAGCTGCGAAATGAACCACATCTCCTTTGACCTCATGAGGGTGAATGAAACAAGGCTTGGTATGGATGTATGATACTTCAAATGCTTAATTGGTTATATAGAACCTTATAAGATAGTTACTTATTTATACTGATATTTCAAACCCAACAACAAATATCCCAAGTGTTAGACAGGACATTTGAGAGACATTTCTGAGTGTTATAGTTAAGTACTTTCTTGGCCATGACTGGACCATTGAATTTGTCTTAGGTCAGTGTTTACTTAGTTACCTAACCTAGTTATCTAACTGTTTTCTTGCTGTTGTTCTTGATCTTCCACTCTGAAAAGAGAACCAAAGCTGAACTGACCTGTGAGAGTTTTTTATGTACAGTAGAAATGTATATGTATCTCTTGCTGCAGGCACCTCATGTAATAATTATCAACATTGATAAGCTACTATGTCATTTCTAGAAAAGGTGCCCCATGAGCTTATTAAAACTTCAGAACTCGTTGCACTGAGAGTGTGTTCTTATACATCTGATTCTCTCACAGAACCTTGAGGCTTCTAAATCCCTGACCATTTCTTAATGTTTACTTCATCAATATCACGATGCCTTCCAATGTAGTCCATGTCAAGGCAAACCTTAATGTGTAAGTGAGACAGCACAGAAATAACGAAGAATGATCTGACAAGAAGTGACCATCCTAGAGGCTCCCCATAACCCTAAGTTCTAACCGCACTCAGAATGGTTCAGTAAATTAATCCTAAAGAACACTAAGAACTATGGTGCACTGTTCAGGGAACTCAGTGCTGGACTCTAGAGTGAAAAAGAAGAGCTCATAAGTGTGTGTCTTATTTGTTTTTCTATTACTGTTATAAAAACACCATGACCCAGGCAAGTTACAAAAGAAAAAAGCATTTAATCTGTGGCTTACAGTTTCAGAGGGTTAGAGTCCATGGTGGAAGATCAAAGGCATGGCAGCAGGAATACCTGAGTACTTACATCTTGAAGTAGGAGGCAAGGATAGATAGATGGATAGATAGATAGATAGATAGAGATGGGGAGAGAGGTTGGAAATTATACAAGTCTTTTTTTAAAGGTTTATTTATTTTATGCATATAAGTAACTGTAGCTGTCTTCAGACACACCAGAAGAGGGCATCAGATCCCACTACAGATGGTTGTGAGCCACCATGTGGTTGCTGGGAATTGAACTCAGGACCTCTGGAAGAATAGTCAGTGCTCTTAACCACTGAGCCATCTCTCCAGCCCTATGCAAGTCTTTTTAAAGCTCAATGCTTACCTCCTAGTGTTATATCTCCTCCAGCAATGTCATACCAACATATATCCAAGTATCCCAATATATGAACCTACATAGGCCAGTCTCATTAAAACCAACATAATGCCCTTTTTGGCAATTCTTTTGCTTGAAAAGACTTCCTTCCCCACTTCCAATCTGGTGCTTAAAAGTATAACACCCTGCCCCCATTTCATTCTTATTTTTTCAGTGTACAGTGTGAGATGGAATCTTAAGCTCTTTTCTCTCATTATTTCTCCATGATTTCTCCTATTTAAGCAGAGCATGTGGTTCATCTGGTAACTTGTTTAGAGAGATGCCTTGGAATTTCCAAGGTGGGCAAGGGCACAATTTGCTGGTTACTTACCAAGTTTTGATGTTTGTGCCAATTTTATAGTATATCATTAGGATTAAAATACAAGAATAAATCTAGGTACACATATCTAATTGATTTGTGTTGAGGTTTCATAATAATTATTATGGGGAAACACTTATTTCTTACTTCTCTTTAGTTGTGAAGGGGGTTTTTCCCTGAGATGCTGCATCCTTCATGTCCTAGCCAGTAGTTCCTGTGGAGTAAGCCGGAGGTGTAATAGGCTGGTGGGTGAAGGCAGTGATCTATCTGCCAGTTTCTATTTGGTGAAACTAGTACAGTAGAAGTTCTATCTCATGGAAGAGCCTGTCTCTTCCTAGTGCCTTCTTGTCTAGAATAGTGCTAGGCACTGAGTTTGGGGGAGTTTATATACAGTCTTTGATTTGTATTGACTGTTTCAGGGTATGAATGGAAAGGTGATATCAGGACTTTAACTACATCTGACCCTTATAGTATGCCACTGCCTTGTATAGACTTTATCAGAAATCCATATCACAACAACTTCCACCCCCTGATTCCTTTATCTGATCTCACTTTATTCTGAATTCAGTCCCCAAAAGGTGTTGCTATTTGTCAGATGCCCTAAAAGACCAGAAATCAATAGTTATTTATTACTAATTGATCTAGACTTAAATTTTTTTAAAAAACAGAAGTTATATATAAATTCAAATCCCCTTTATCCTATTGACTCTCACTAAAAAGTTACCTGCTCTGAACTTTTCAGCCACTTTTTAAAGAAAACGCAATATTTGCATCTATGAATATTTATGTGCTTTAGAACGTAGACAGAAATACTCCTTGTTAGGCAAAATTTTCAGAGATCATAACAAAGACACAAGTTATGAATGCAACAATTGTCAAGTTTTACTTTAAATTAAAAAAATTCTTCAAAAGAACACAATATAACATATTAAAATGATAAGCCATGGAAGTATTTGCAAATTATATACCTGATTAAATACATATCCAAAAGTGTAAGTATAATTCTTGTAACTTAATAATAAAAGACAAATGACCCAGTTGGAAATGAGCAAAGGTTCTGAGGGATTCTCTAGCGAAGTGTTAGAAATGACTAATAGGCACAGAGGAAAGGCTCAACATTGTTCATCATTAGGGAAATGCACATAAAACCCCAAAAGATGGCATTTGAGAACACTGAGATGGTTATTATGAATGGGACAGACAGTAAAAGGGTTGAAGATGGGGGAAACTGGATTCTCCCGTCTCACTTTTTAGTAATGTAGAGTGTAGTTATTTCCAAAAATAGCCTGACAACTTCTCTAAATAGTAAACTGTGCTATCATTTGACCTGAACATTCCACCCCTATGTGTTTTGTCAAGAGCAATAAAAGCATATGTCTACACAGAATCTTGAACATGGAGACGTTTACAGATACATTATTTACACTGATTAAAAAAGTGAAAAAAAAACCCAGATGTCCATCAACTAACATCTAGATAAAGAAAATATTTATGTGATTATGTAATAGGACACCTGTGGCCTGGAAATATACATACATATATATATATATATATATATATGTATATATATATTCAAGATATAATGTAGGGAAAAGAGCTGCAGCCAAGCCATTGGCTGCCGAGTGCCTTACCTCATCTGACCATATAGATTTTAGAATGTCCAAGTAGACTACCAGGCCTGCTTTGATGTGATGTACTTCATAATTAACCCATGGCACCTCTGTGGCAGGTGACTTTTCTGTGTGATTAGGTTTTGCATCTCTTTGTGGAAGACAGTGGGCCTTTTAATATTTCATGCCTTACTTTAATATTCTTGCTTTCTTTTCTACCTCAGGTCTGTGTTTTTATTTTTATTCATTTTTGAGACCTTGAAAGTGGAAAGTGTCCTTTTTTTATGAATATTTAGCAGCCTGCTGCGCTGATGCCTTTTGGAAAGTTCTTTTTATCAGTTTAACTGTATATTTTTTGTTCTATTTCTTGTTGCATAATTTTTCTTGAAATAGCAGGCATGGGTGTGGAGTTTCACTTAATTTGTGGGGACATCCATACTGATAATTTGTATATGTATTTATTTATTTTCTGCCTTAATCTGAACATGTGGCGGATTGCATTAATGCATTTCCTAGATGCTTTCAATCATTCATTTGTCATTCATTCCACACATATTTATTTGGTACCTCCATGCAGCAGATGCCGTTCCGAGCATCACGACACAGTAAAAAGCAAAGCAGTCATTATTTTTTTTAAATACTATTAAATGCAATCTGTTACTGTTTAGTCTTTTACATTTAGAGTTGAGAATCCACCTCAAGAAATATTAAAACTATGCACACAAAGATCTATGATAATGGATCATTATTATATTATTTATGAACGTGCTCACTGATGGGAAGATGTTGAAATATGCTTAGTTTCTCCACATTATGACATAATGTATAGTAATTAGAAAAAAAAGCATGCAGTTGAGTGCATGTAAATAGGAAAATATATAAAAATGTTGAAGGATTTGTGTAGGCATGGTATCATATTATCATAGTAGAAATGAAAAAGAAATCGTATGAAACTCAGGCTGCTTTGAACTTGCTATATTGATACTCCTAATCCTTCTGTCTCTACCTCCCTATCATTATCATGATCTTGAACTCCTAGTCTTCCTGTCTCTACCTCTCTGGCATTACCATGCCCATATCCCAGGTATCCTTGAACTCATAGCAATTCTCCTTTCTTGGCTCCTTTGTACTTGGCTTCCAGGCGTGTATAGCCACACTGTGCTTTTCTGGGTTTGCCCTGATAGGCATACCCAGAAGGCTACCAAAACATCAAATGGGGCATCCCTCTCGGATAAAGGAGGACAAGTAAGGAATGTGGAGTAAGATTTTCACCTTTCAACATACGTTTTAGAGCTTAGGTTTTAAAATTTTGTTTATTTGGTGAGTAAATATTAATGCTATTATAATAGAGGGAAATTGGGGGTTGAAGGCAAAACACTCTGTACCACACCTTTTGAGTGTGACTGAGTTGGTATTCACTTACAGGGTAAGGAGGTGTTATAGACAGTTTGCAGCAGGGTAAAATCCTGGATTTGATGGCTTATTGTAACACTGGCTAAGTTGGACGGGTTAGCGTGTCTTGTGCTACTACAGCAAAATCTTGAGGCTGGGTAATTTATGTGGTAATTTATAGTTTACAAAAATGCATTGGCTCATGGTTCTGAGGCTGGAAGTCTAAGACTAAGGAGACAATATCTGATGTAGGTTTTCTTGCTGGATCAGTCCATAGACAATGGCTGGAGGACAAAGAGCCTAGAGCCAAGAGAGCCTAGAGCTCATTACGGACCCACCTTCTAGCTAAAAAACAAACTCCTGAGATGACATACTCAATCCAATTAAGAGTTCAAACCTTTCATGACCTGGTCATCTTTAAAAAATTTCCACAATGTCCAACCCTGTTACATTGGGGATGAAGGTCGCAACACATAAGCTTTAGGGATCACATTCATTTTTACTTTATTTTATTATTTATTTTTAAAATTCATTTCACATCCTGATCATAGCCCCTCCTCTTTCTCTTCCCAGCCCCACCTTACATATCCCTCCTTAACTACCCCCCTCCTTCTCCTCAGTAGAGAATCCCTTGGTACCACCCCATCCCAAGACATCTAATCACAGCAGGACTAGGTATATCCTTTTCTTTTTCTTTCTTTTTTTAAATCTTTTATTAGATATATTTCTTTATTACATTTCAAACGTTATTCCCCTGTCCATAAGCGCCCATTCCTCCCTTCCCCCCCCCATATGGGTATTTCCCTATACATCCCCTTTATTGCCCCCATATTCCCCTGCACTGGGGATTCAACCTTGACAGGACCAAGGGCTTCCCTTTCCCTGGTACCCCAACATGGCTATTCTCTGCTACATATGCAGTAGGAGCCCAGGTCAGTCCACATAGTCTTTCAGTAGTGGTTTAGTCCTGGAAGCTCTGGTTGGTTGGCATTGTTGTTCTTATGGGGTTGCAAGCTCCTTCAACTCTTGCAATACTTCCTCTAATTCCCCTAACGGGTCCTATTCTCAGTTCAGTGGTTTGCTGCTAGCGTTGACCTCTGTATTGGACATGTTCTGGATGTGTCTCTCAGAGACATCTATATCCGGTCCCTTTCATGCATTTTCTAGCTTCATCAGTCTAGTTTTGGTACCTGTATATATATGGACCACATGTGGGTCAGGCTCTGAATGGCCATTCCTTGAGTCACTGCTCTAAACTATGCTTCCATATCCCCTCCTATGGATATCCCCCCCCCCTTTTAAGAAGGAGTGGGAAGATCTGCATTTTGGTCATCCTTTTTGAGCTTCCTGTGGTCTGTGGATTGCATCTTGGGTAATTTGAGGTTTTTCGCTAATATCCATTTATCAATGAGTGCATACCAAGTGTGCTTTTCTGTGATTGAGTAACCTAACTCAGGATGACATTTTCTAGTTCATTCCATTTGCCTATGAATTTCATGAAGTCATTGTTTTTGATAGCTGAGTAGTACTCCATTGTGTAGATGTACCACAATTTTTAAATCCATTCCTCTGTTGAAGGGCATCTGGGTTCTTTCCAGCTTCTGGCTATTATAAATAAGGCTGCTATGAACATAGTGGAGCATGTGTCTTTATTGTATGTTGGAGCATCTTTTGGGTATATGTCCAAGAGAGATATAGCTGGGTCCACAGGTAGTGAAAAGTCCAATTTTCTGAGGAACCTCCAGACTGATTTCCAGAGTGGTTGTACCAGTTTGCAATTCCACCAACAATGGAGGAGTGTTCCTCTTTCTCCACATCCTTGCCAGCATCTGCTATCATCTGTGTGTATTTTATCTTAGCCATTCTGACTGGTGTGAGGTGGAATCTCAGGGTTGTTTTAATTTGCATTTCCCTGATGACTAAGGATGTTGAACATTTCTTTAGGTGCTTTTTTGGCCATTTGATAATCCTCAGCTGAGAATGTTTTGTTTAGCTCTGTACCCCATTTTTTAATAGGGTTATTTGACTCTCTGGAGTCTAACTTCTCAAGTTCTTTGTATATTTTGGATATTGGACCTCTATCAGATGTAGGATTGGTAAAGATCTTTTCCCAATATGTTGGTTGCCATTTTGTCCTAATGACAGTGTCTTTTGCTTTACAAAAGCTTTGCAGTTTTATGAGGTCCCATTTGTCGATTCTTGATCTTAGAGCATGAGCCATTGGCATTTTGTTCAGGAAATTTTCTCCAGTGCCCATGTATTTGAGACTCTTCCCCACTTTTTCTTCTATTAGTTTGAGTGTATCTGGTTTTATGTGGAGGTCCTTAATCCACTTGGACTTAAGCTTTGTACATGGTGATAAGAATGGATCAGTTTGCATTCTTATACATACTGACCTCCAGTTGAACCAGACCATTTAGAGCAAAAAGAAATAAATAAACCCAAGAGGAGTAGAAGGCAGGAAATAATCAAACTCAGAACTGAAATCAACCAAGTAGAAATGAAAAGGACTATACAAAGAATCAACAAAAGCAGGAGCTGGTTCTTTGAGAAAATCAACAAGATAGATAAACCCTTAGCCAGACTAACCTGAGGTCACAGAGAGTGTATCTAAATTAACAAAATCAGAAATGAAAAGGGAGACATAACAACAGAATCTGAAGAAATTAAAAAAAAATCATCAGATTCTACTACAAGAGCCTATATTCAACAAAACTTGAAAATCTGGAGAAATGGACAATTTTCTAGACAGATACCAGGAACCAAAGTTAAATCAGGAACAAATAAACCATCTAAACAACCCCATAACTCCTAAAGAAATAGAAGTAGTTATTAAATGTCTCCCAACCAAAAAGAGCCCAGGTCCAGATGGGTTCAGTGCAGAATTCTATCAGAACTTCATAGAAGACCTCATACCAATACTGTCCAAACTATTCCACAAAATAGATACAGACGGAGAACTACTAAATTCCTTCTATGAAGCCACAATTACTCTTATACCTAAACCACACAAAGACTCAACAAAGAAAGAGAACTTCAGACCAATTTCCCTTATGAATATTGATGCAAAAATACTCAATAAAATTCTTGCAAACTGAATCCAAGAACACATCAAAATGATCATCCATCATAATCAAGTAGGCTTCATCCCAGGGATTCAGGAATGGTGTAATATACGAAAATCTATCAATGTAATCCACTATATAAACAAACTGAAAGATAAAAACCACATGATCATTTCATTAGATGCTGATAAAGCATTTGACAAAATTCAACACCCCTTCATGATAAAAGTCATGGAAAGATCCAGAACTCAAGGCCCATACCTAAACATAGTAAAAGCCATATACAGCAAACCAGTTGCTAACATTAAACTAAATGGAGAGAAATTTGAAGCAATCCCACAAAAATCATGGACTAGACAAGGCTGCCCACTCTCTCCCTACTTATTCAATATAGTTCTTGAAGTCCTAGTCAGAGCAATCAGACAGTAAAAGGAGGTCAAAGGGATACAAGTTGGAAGGGAAGAAATCAAAATATCACTATTTGCAGATGATATGATAGTGCATTTACGTGACCCCAAAAGTCCCACCAGACAACTACTTAACCTGATAAACAACTTCAGCAAAGTGTTGGGGTATAAAATTAATTCAAACAAATCAGTAGCCTTCCTCTACTCAAAGGATAAACAGGCTGAGAAGGAAATTAACAAAATGACACCCTTCACAATAGTCCCAAATAATATAAAATATCTTGGTGCAACTTTAACTAAGCAAGTGAAAGATCTGTATGACAAGAACTTCAAGTCTCTGAAGAAAGAAATTGAGGAAGATCTCAGAAGATGGAAAGATCTTCCATGCTCATGGATTAGCAGGATTAATATAATAAAGATGGCCATTTTGCCAAAAGCAATCTACAGATTCAATTCAATTCCCATCAAAATTCCTACTCAATTCTTTATAGATATAGAAAGAGCAATTTGCAAATTAATTTGGTATATTGTTTTCTACAGAGGCCCAGTCAGTCTAGGTATAGAAAGGGATCCAATGGCAGGCAATAGAGTCAGAGAAAGCCCCTGCTTTACTTGTTAGGGGAACCACATGAAGACCAACTTGCACATTTGCTACAAATGTAGAAGTGTTCTAAGTTCAGCTCCTACTTGCTCCCAGGTTAGTGGCACAGGCTGTGTGAGCCCTATGGTCCCAGGTTAGTTTATTATGTGGGTCCTCTTGTGGTGTTCTTGATCCCTCCCACTTGCTCAAGTCTATCTAGTCTTGCTCTTCCTCAAGACTCCCCAGGCTCTGCCTGATATTTGACTGAAGGTAACTGCATCTTCCTCCATCCACTGCTGGATGAAGCCTCTCAGGTGACAGTTATGCTAGGTAGGGAATATATTCAAGCCATAATGTGGAGGTTAGTGCATTTTCTGTAAGCAATGAAAACCTTTGAATCTATCACATTTTTGTGACCAGGGAAGTTGTTACTATTACTACAAGAAGTTGTGAGTCAGAAAGTTATAGGATTGCACTATTTCTGCTGTCCTCTGTCATGAGCTATTTCCCTCCTTATTCAACTTGCTTCCACATCTAACCTTGCCTGCAGGTGTCTGATTGGTAGAACCCAAGCCTGACCTGAAACTCTAGCTGCAGAAGACTCTAAAGATGTTGTCCTCAAATTTACAAACAATATGGTATAGGAAAATGTATGAAAAGGAGGCCCCCATGTATCATAGGTAGGCAAGTCACACGGTATCTACCTCAATAAGCAAACAGCACATTGTCTCTTTCCATATTTCCCTTTTTTTTTTTTTAAAAAAAAACTCCTTTAGAAACGGTGTGTCATGAATGCTAGGGTGACTATGAACTTTTGATCCTCTAGGTCTGACTTCAATGTGTTAGCATTTCCAGCTTAAGTGTGGGACATTTTGAATGGAATTTTTCCCACAGATACTGGGGAAATCACTGATTTACTGAAAAGGCATTTTTTTCATGGCTAGCGAAAGCTTATTTGTTATAGACTATATAGCAAATAAGTAAACTTTAGTAATAAAAAGCCAGTGCAATCATCTGAAATTCTGCAATTTGATATTAATACGTTGAGAATTATTATTGCTACCATTCTAGTCTTTCAAACGCCCACTAGCACAACCCTCCTGCTCTTAAAAATAGAAAATAAAAGCTGTGTACTAATGTTGGATTCGTGTCTTCAAAAGAAAAGTAAATTAAGAATCATAAAACACATATTGAATTAATAACTTAATTTAAAAACTCATTGAAACAAAAGACCTAAGTTTCAAAAAGTGAAATTCATTTTTAAATCATGTTCATCAAGTCAAAAATCATAGACTTCCATTTCTTCAGTTTTAGATAAACTCCAATTTCTGACTTAATAAGGGTTTGTTTTTAATTAACCCTTTTAAAATTCCTAAAACATCCCTTTAGCATCCCTCCTTCCCCTGTTAATTCAGGAAATTGCTCGGTTCTCAAACAATAGAACACTAGCATTGAGTAAGGACTAAATGAAGCCCAGTGAAGTCCAACATATCCGCCAAGCACTTTAAATCCCATGGTTGTAAAGCTAAGAGGTTGAGTGGATTCTCTTACAGGTCCAGATCTGCACAACTGAACATTCTGGAAGAGATTTCTCTCCTGACTGAAAAGATTGAGGCTGCAAAATCCTGGCTTTGATTTCCAGACCTGCTTTTCATGTACCAGGTGACCTTGGGCTCATTATGAACTGCTGGGCACCTCCATTTATGAATCTGAGCAGGGAGATTAAAGGGGCTCCTATTTACTTCCTGGTGTTTGATGAGGGCTGCCAGCTACTTCACAGCAATTGTCCTATATACATATTATAACTAATTAAAGTCAGGACGATAGTGGGTCCAGGAGATAGCTAAACAGGTTTCTTTAGTCTCTATGTAGATTTTAATCTTGAGATGACTTTGAGAGCTATAAAAGTCACAGTAGTTAAATTATAACCTAAAAAGATTTTCTAAGCATAGGATTTTTTCAGATAATTAATGAATTATAGCGCCACTTGAAATGAAAACTTTATATACCAGTACATATTAGTTTGTCAACAAATACACATGTCTGGTAACTTTTATTAAAACACCTAAATGTATCTGCAAAAGCTAATAGAAATTGAATGTGTGTAAACCTCGGGTGTTACAATGACAAATACATTTCCAAATTTTGCAAGTTACTGAGTTATTTTTCTTTAGTGAGCAAACAGTAGAAATGTAATCAAGTGATATTCTTTGAAAGTTGTTTTAAAATCATAATTGTACTTGTATATGTTCTAAAGCTAGGATGAGTAGATGCAATTGGGGGCATGGGATGTGTGGGGGGGAACAGACATGGAGACATGAATAAATTGCTACTCAAGAAAGAGTTCCAAGTTCCAGCACCCTTTTAGTCATCCATGACACTAACTTTAAGCTGACTTCAACTTTTACTCCTCTTACAGCCGTGTCTTATTTTGCACGATTTTCAACACTCAGATCCCTAGGACAGCATCCTCAATTCCTAATTCTTAGCTCTTGTCAATTTCTTCCTCTTGACTGTCTATTCCATAAGTCTATCTCTCACTCTTTTGAGCACCTACTCTTTCCTACCATTGACTTGTGTCTCCAGTAGCCCAGCGGAGACAGCATTCTGTCTGTTGTGGTTTTATATTTTCAAGGAGTAAATTTACCACTCAGCTTCACAGCCATTCAACCCTGCAGAAGCTTCACTCACCTCACAGCAAGCAAGTTGCAAATGATTCAGGGTGCGAAAGAAAATTGAGCTATCCTCCTGTTTTGTATTATAGCTGAGATCTAAGGTGGACCCAGGCCTTCCTGCTCATGACAAAAGACTGGGATTAGAAAGCCATGTAGTGTTTCAAGTCCTGATTGCAGTTGTGTGATCTTTAAATTAGATTTACATTCTTATTATCTCAGAAAAGAGGCTATTCCATTATTTCATTTTTTTTACTGGTTATTTTATTTATTTACATTTCAAATGTCCTCTTTCCTGGTCTCCCCTCCGCAGACCCTCCATCCTATCCCTCTTCCCTTTGTCTCCTACCTTACTGCTCTAGCATCCTCCTATGCTGGTGCATCAAGCCTCCCCAAGATCATGGGCCTCCCCTCTCATTGACGCAAGTTAAAGCCATCCTCTGGTACATTTGTAGTTAGAGCTATGGACCGCGTATACTCTTTAGTTGGTGTGTGTGTGGGGTCTGGTTAGTTGATATTGTTCATCCTATGGAGTTGCAATCCCCTTCAGCTCCTTCGGTCCTTCCCCTAACTCTTCTGATGGGGTCCCCAGGCTCAGTCTGATGGTTGACTGTGAATGTCTGCATCTGTCTTAGTCAGGTGCTCACAGAGCCTCTCAGAGGACAGCTATACCAGGCTCCTATCAACAAGCACTTCTTGGCATCAACAGTAGTGTCTTGGTGTGGTGTCTGCAGATGAGATGGATCCCAAGTTGGGTGGTCTCTCAATGACCGTTCCTTCAGTCTTTGCTCCATTTTTTTTTTTTTGTTCCTGCATTTCCTTTAGACAGTAACAATTCTGGGTAAAAAATTTTGGGAAGAGTGGCTGGTACCAGTGCTTATCTACTGGAAATGGTCTCTACAGGTTCTATTTCCCCTTTGTTGGGTATTTTGGCTAATGTCATCCCCACTGGGTCCTGGGAACCTATTTCTTTTCTGGTGTCTGGGACTCTCTAGTGTTAAGGAGTCACCAAAAACTTAAGGAAACTAACATTTCACCTGAGGAACACAGAAGGGTGAATCCATGGAATGTATTTGAAGGAAGCCATCATGCTTTCTGAAGAAACTTAACTCATTTCCCTCCAAAGTCTATTCTTTTCGTAGCCTAGTCTCCACAGCACAGCCTCTCCATAGTGTTCAGGATGAAGTCCTCAGGCATTGGTTTGTTTCCATGCCCAACTCTATCTCCCTGGTCCTTCCAGAACTCTTGAATCCTTTTAGAAGTGCTCCCATTTTCCCTCTCTTAATAGCTTGCTTTTGACCACATAGTCATCAAGTCTACCTGTCCTGCAGTCATGAGATATGATGCCAGTTTGATCAGCTTTTATTTCTGTCATAATCACAATCCTCTTGATGTCCTGACCACCCAGTGACTGCCAGTGCACAATGGTTTATAGCTTTTCAGCCTTTTTGTGTTTCCTATACACATTTTTGTTTAAAAAAAAAAAAAAGAAGAAAGGAAAAGAAAAAAGAAAAAAAATTGGAATCATGACATGGTCCTGTCTGCTTTTCCTAGACCTTTACTAAAGTCTTTAAAAGAATATCCAACAACAATAGTAACTGTCCTTTGAAAATGACATTGAGACAAAGCTATACAATATCAAGCAATTTAATGCTTTTATTTTCTATAAAGGACAGAGTGATTGTCTGACTCTAGAAAGCCGCCATGAAGGACAATGGCTGTGTTCTGGAAATCAGTTAGTTTTACTTGCTTGCGGTGTGCAGCCAGCACACATAGGGGACCACATAGGGGACCATTAGGCTCCACTTTAGCCTTCCATAGTACTCAGAAGCCGTGATATCAGGTTTGTCCCCTGCCCTACAAGCCACCATTCTGATGAACAATCAGAAACACAGTCACTGCATCGAGACAAGACTCCTCCTGCGACTCTTTCATTATCTATGCCTTAGCCCTGCTGGCGTTTTCACTTGGGTATACTTTGTCTTCTTGGGACAGACGGCATTGCCCGTGGGGCAGCAGCCACAGATGTCTTTTTGTCTTGTCTTAAGCTACTGCCCAACGAATGTAATTTGGAAAAAAAAAATGGATTCCATCCATTTAGGAATCATCTCCAAAGACTGAAAATAACAAAGTTGTTTTAAAATCTTATATCTTACAAAGATACTGTATGTTCCAAAGCTTTAGTTGTTAAGCTCTGGTCCTCCTGACTTACACAGTAAATGTAGTCCCAGCAGAAGGGGCCAATCTTCTCAATGGAAATATGGCTATGGAATATTGACAAAATTATCTTTTTTTTTCAGTAGAAATCTCAAATTGACAATCTGTGATAAGTTTGACTTGGTTTTCACGAATTTGAGAAAGATATGCTAAAGTCAGGAGACTCATAACATTTCAAGATAAAATACAAAATGATTAAAAATATAAGAGGATTGTCAACTCAAAAGGCCTTATCTCGCAGCAGCAGCAGCAGCAGCAGCAGCAGCAGCAGCAGCAGCAGCAGCAGCAGCAGCGGCAGCAGCAGCAGTGGCGGCGGCGGCTTTGCTGTTGGATAAAGGTCTCTGTAGAGCATGAACTACCAGCTATGAAGGGAGGTGCCATAGACCATCACCATCATGGCTGCCTTTTATCCCCACCCTATATTTAGCCTATGTCAATTCATACATGTTGTTTTGTTTCAGTAAGCATTTTTATTTAGGGGGGATGTTCATTCACATTGTCTTACTCACATTCAGAGGTCGTGAAGCACAAATCTAGGTGTCAATCATTGCTGAACCATTAAGTTAATGAGACCATAGGTTCCTTTGAGAGCAGTATTAGAAAAGGGTTTGAAATCAGTTTTAAAGCTTTCTACCGACCAAATAAAAACAGACACCAGACTGAGGCAATAATTCTGCTGCCACGTTCTGAAAAGCAAAGAGCTGATCATGTTACTGTATTGTGCCAAGATGTAGATTCCAATTAAAGTGGATGCAGAGAAAAAAGCAGCCTCTGCTGTTTGTTGGGGTAGAACTCTCTAGCAAGCTCTCCTCTGCAGGGCCATAGCTAAGAAGTTAGGATTATGCATTTCTTTTCAAATCCCAGTGGTCCGGAGGATCATTTGTCTTTCTGAGAGCTAATCACTCACCTTCAGTTTCACAATTACGTTCTAGATCAGTGGCCTATTACACCAGCCAAAGGTTTCACTGGGAAACATAGAAGTTATTTCAGAATTTTAATCAGTTCATTTAGACTTTAGGGGTGGAGAATCATTGCTTTCTTTGCTCATTTCCCCCACTTCTAGTGCAGTTACACTCCTCTCAGAGACTCAAATCAGACCAAGAGTCAGTCTGTCAGGTTTCTCACTCCTGACAGCCACAGCCAATCAAATCCTGTTAATTTTAGTTTTTACATACTCTGGATTCGTTTGCTTCTCTCCTTGATCATTGCTTCTCAATGGTTCAAACCATCATCCTTCTGAGGGAAAAATAAAGCCCCTAAGCCACCTCTTTGCACTATCTCTCACCTCAAGCAACAGTAGTATCTGACATCTCCTTCGGGATGAAGTCCACAGTGATTGATATCTTTCAAAGGCCTTGGACCTTCTGTACCTGCCTTCATCTCCACTGCCCTCACCATTGTAGCATCCCTTTCTTTCTCCTCTCTCCATACTCTCTTTCCAGGACACAATAAGTGATCTTTCTTCTTGACATCCTCATACCCTGACACCGGAGTCCATGTTTTCTTTCTTGCCTTAAAATTTCTCCCTCAGCCATCTTTTCTTTTCTTTGGGGGTATATAATATCTGTAATTTCCATCTGGTAACAATGAGCACATTTTAATTCACTTACTCTCTGCTAAACCAGAAAGTTCATGAGTCTATTTGTCTTATTCACAATAGCAGCACCAGGGCCGAGCAATAGATGACACAAAAGACTACATGAGACGTAGAAATCTGGGAAAACGCATCACTAAGCACTAGACAGTTGTACAGATTTATTAGAAAAGTCAAGTACCAAGTTCAAAATATGTAGAAAAATCAAAACTATAAATATTTTAACGTAAACCAGTTCCTATATTTATACACATAAAGATGTAGATTGACCATCTGATTTTTTTCACAAGTAGATTACAAAACTATCTCTATGCTATTAAATACTCCATTAAATACAATTTCTTAAAAATTAAGCATTTATTATTTGAGGATTTTATACATGTGCACAATGTAGCGTGTCTACCCCCTATTTTCCTTCCAATGCCCCATTCCCACTTCTCAATAGGACAATGACCATGGTATTTGGATGTTTTCAAAATTGGTGTCTCATGCTTGACTCACTGTAATTTTTTTTTCATTTTTGCCTAAATATTTGCTCTGTAAAGGTCACACAGTCACTATGCTGTTAGCTTTTGAAATAGCTGGCTACATCAGTATATTAGTCTAAAATCTTCAGGAAGAAAAGCATAGAGTCCGGAATTATGTGTTTCAAATGGGAGTCACTGCTATGCCACTACCAAGCCTCGTGTTTTTTCTCATCAGCTCCTGAGCTTGAATTTATGAGGCTGTGATAAGAACACTCAACAGAACTGTTCTCTTGACAGGGTATCATGTGTATGACACTGTCCTGAGCTCTAGGCACAGTATTTTACAGCTGTGCACAGACTTTCACGTGTATAATTGAAATCGCGTTGAGCTGGGGAAACAGCTTCCTCCAGCTCCCATGAGTGCTCTCTGTAAAAGTGGATTCTTTGTTCTCCCGAGGCTAGCTTATTTCTCTTAGTGCATCCTCCAGATTCATCTGTGTTAGCACATATTGCTGAATCTCTTTCTCGTTAAGGTTGAATGACCCTGCATTTAAAGTATGCACCATACTTACGCTAGCCATAGCCTAACTGCGTGTTTTCAAAATTTGCTATTGTGGAAAGTCTTCTCCGACTGTTGGCTATTTCTTAAATTCTGTGTGTTTTGGTTCCCTCATCTATCAATCAGAACACAGTATTAAATCAGACTTCCTGTAAAATTCCCTGTATACACCCGTGAACTTTTGTCTTATTTCTTGGAGTCATCTCTTCCCATCAAACTCACAGTATGCTTTCTCTTGGCACATGATGCCCTTAGCTCGGGCAGTTCCAGTCTATTGTTCAGGGCTCACTGGTGTCTCTCTGTGTACACAAGTGCCTTGGCTCGCTTTAGCTGAGTTTTCAAAGCCTTCTCCAGCTGTCGGTCAACCCCTCCTCCACAGTCTTTAGTTTTGGTTTGCTTGTTTCTTTCTCACACCGTGTCTCAGCTCTTGTTGGTGTCCTTGACTAGAACACTCTTCCTCCTGTGTCTCCCCTCTTTGTCCACTTACAAGGAAGGACTCCCCTATAACTCCAAGAGAGCTTTCCTCAGGTGTTTCCTTGGAAATGTCAACTTCCTTCCTTTGAATGCTTGTAGTCTTTCATAATGACTTCTCTCTAACCACTGACATGTGGTATTTCATGTCATGTCACGGTTACTTTTGATTTGGGAGAGTTTAGCATGTAAGGACAGAGAAACCACCAATCTCTGGTAGGGCTCTTATTTCCTGAGATAAAGAGGACAACGACAACAACAACAACAACCAGCAAAACAAACAAAAACATCTTTATGGGCATGAAGTATATATATGGTTAGATTAGTGAATGGGCTTCAGAGTGTTTTGAGGCTAGATCTGATTATGCTTTAGAATGGAAATTTTCTTTTCAATTTTCAACCATGGTATTTAATTTATGTGACTATGGTATGATAATGCAGTTTATTCTGCCTATGAGACCATCTTTTCCTCTGTTGTTTTATTTATTTAGAATTCTATATATTTTGATCATATTTTTTTCCATTCTCACAACTCCCCCAAGATCCTTCCTTACCTGGATACCCACTCAACTTCTTGTTATTTTTTCCTCTGGAAACAAGCAAGCGAGCAAGCAAACACACGCACACACACACACACACACACACACACACACACACACACACACACACAAAACAACAGCAATAAGAAATTTGTACTGGCTAACTACTCCTGAGCATGGGGTGGTCCTAGAGTGTGGTTGATATATTCATTGTTACTCTATTGGAGAAAACTGATTTTCTTCCAAGAAGTATCAATTGAAAGTAGCTGATCAGGGTGAGACTTTACATCCACTCATCTTTCTTAGTGCTAATATTTTGTCTGGTTTGAACCTGTTCGGATCTTGTGAATGCTACCATAGCCACTGTGACTGCTGTGCATCAGGACTTTGTGACTATGGCATATGGATGGCACTGTTTCCTTGGACCATCCATCACCTCTGGCTCTTAAAATCTTTCTGCCTTCTCTCCACATAGATCCCGAAGCCTTGAGGGGCGTGGTGTGATAAAGGCGTCCTATTTAAGACAGAATGCTCCGAAGTCACTATCTGACACCCACAATTTTAATTTGAAGTATTTTATGCCAACTAATTAAAAAGATAGCATTTTCCTTCTTCCATTCCCAGGGTAGCACATTTCTTGTGAAGAGATGTGGTTTCTGGTCCTACGTATCATCAAAATTTGACTGTCCTCACTGTTGTTTTTTTACACCAGAACTTGCTTTTACATTATAGAATATACTGTCTGTCAAGCAGAGTTCGATGGTGAAGGCAGGGTCATGAATGTGTTGCTTCATTTACCTCACCAACAATATTGACACGCAGTTGAAGAATGGCCGCCTTTCAACAATCTTTGGTTAGCATCAACTTCAAGGTGCCAGAGTCAGGAATCAAACAAGGAACACTGATAAGTCTTCATACTTTAATTTTGCTGCGGAAGCTTCATGAAGCTAAACATACATACAGTATCATAACCAGTATTTCAGGCCACTTGCCTCAGAGTTTGGGTAAGGCCACACATTGCCTATGGGGTAGATAAAGATCTTAAATGTAATTCCTGTAAAATGGGAAGCAGAAGAAAATTATGATTTTAGTGGTGCTAGGCAACTATCCTTTAATGGAAGCAGTGGAGACAGTTCATAAGCTTAGCAATTCTTCATAAATTAAAATTTGTATTTGTAGTTGGTATAGCTCATTAGGTCATGGTAACAGATTGTTATCTGCTCAGAGGTTACAGTCATAGCTAGAGTCTTGAGATACCCCACCCCATCATAATATATCATATTTCCTTTATCTCTCAGCATTTGAGTAAATATTCAAATAGTTTTCATGTGGTGAGCCTAAGGTCAGGTTGACAGGCAGCTTTGTCTGTTGCATTTGGGAGGGAGAATCTTCCTTTTTGTCATCACAAGTCAAAAGCTAGAGGGAGTTAGGAGGAAGGGGAAACATTCAGGCTTCCATCAGATGTTAGAAGGGGAGTTTATATATTCATCAATCTTCTAGTGGCTGTTGTCAGAGATAAGATTCAGAAACTAGGGTCTTTCTGAGACCGTGAATGAAGGACTCCAGATCAGTCCTCTGTCTGCCACCCTCATACCTGTGTGCAAGAGCATGCATGCATCCGTGCCTGTGAGTGTGTATGCCTGTGAGTGTGTGTGTGTGTGTGTGTGTGTGTGTGTGTGTGCGTGTGCGTGTGTTGTGTGCATGCGAGTTTAAATTAAGACTCTGGGGTTTTTTGTTTGTTTGTTTGTTTTGTGTGAAATGGTGTATTTTAGCTTTAGAATTCAAGAGTCTGGAGAATTTTTAGCCATCATAATCCCCCAAGGCTTTCTTCTTGCTGCTTCGTGGTATCATAAAACATACATCAATTTATCATAGTATAAATACTTCTCAAATATTAGCAGATGCATGTACTATTTTAAAACTTTAACTCAAATATTAAAAGAAAGAAGTTGACATGGTTTTTTTAAAATGAAGATTTAAAGCTAATGGTTTACTTATTATCTGGTTCACGCTTGTAAAGGAACTAGAAAATATTAAGTACTGTGAACAGGTTTTAGAAGAAAAACAGTGTGCAGCTCTTGTTCAGGCAGCCATGTTGATAAGACTTCATAGGCGCACCCTTTCTGACATTTCTAGGATATACAACCTCACAACAAGCTTCTTGTTCCTTGGGCTCCTGTAATCTTTCTGCCCCCTCTTCCACAGTGATCTATGAGCCACAGGAGCAGGAATTGTGTTGTATCAGTTGGGACTGCATACGTCATGATTTCTTATTCTCTGTTTTTGAACTGTTGTGATTTTATACAAGGATCTCCATCTGTTTCCAAGAGATGCTTATTTGTTAAGGAATGAGCGCTAGCTCCACTTACCTGTAGGGGTGTCTGAGGAGCCTCAACCCCAAGTAGAGGACTGTGGGAAATAGAGAACTGATGAGAATGGAGGAAACAGTCATCCCAAGGAAGGAAACTGCCAGTTGGTTATCCAACACCAAGTGGTCAGCCTTGAGATTATATGCATACAGGCAACATTATGCAGAATGAGGAGGTTATATTTATATATTTAGAAATATGTGTTTATATTTTTAGGAACACACACATATGTAGATACATATCAAAGGAAAGAAGAGGCTGTGAATTTGAAAGCACGGAGAAGTTGCACGGGAGAGTTTAGAGGGATGAAAGCGAAGAGATATAGTATAGTTAAAAAAAAGAACAACTATTGAAAAACAAAAAGAAAGCAATACAATTAGGTCACAGAGCACCATTTTATTTCATCATGAATTGGAAATGTGAATGAGTATGTTTTGGAGTTTTCCTTTCAAAAGGGCAAACTTCAGGAAATCTTCTTGTTTTGTCCCATCAGTGCAATATTTATCTTCTACTCTTTCTTGTGGTCCCTTCCATCTTCACTCAATTGAGACTAATCAATAGTTGTCAGGACTGGCCAGCACTATCACACTGTTGATTTCCTGAGTCATGAGCATGATCACCATGGTATTTGTCTTGAGAACTGGGAACTTTCCAACCACACATAGCTAGGGAAGTATTCATCATCTCTCGTAACACACTCTTTTTTGGCTTAGGGTGTGTGATGGTTAATATTGGCAACACCAAGAATCTAGACTAACCTAGGACACAAGCCGCTGAACACGTCTCTAACAGAGTCTCAAAATGGCATTCATTGAAATGAGTTGAATCCCTCTAAGTGATGGGTAGCACCATTCCATGGGCTGCTGTCCTGTTCTGAATGAAAAGGAGGAAATGATATATCATATATCTGCTTCCTGACTATGGGAAGGACTAGGACCAGCTGCCTTACTCTCTTGCCATCATGGCTTCTCTACCATATCTTCTCATGATGGTTGTGGTTTGTATCCTTGAACAAATGAGCCAAAAAGCAACCTACCTTCCTTCCTTCCTTCCTTCCTTCCTTCCTTCCTTCCTTCCTTCCTTCCTTCCTCCCTTCCTCCCTTCCTTCTTTCCTTCAATTGCCTTTTCCAGGTATTTTATCAAAGTACTAAGAAAAGCAATTAATCCAGGATGTGATTTTCTAATCCCATTTGGTCATGACCTAGGATTCTTTTGTATTCTTTGGACTTGGTAAATATTCACCTGGGTTTCTTCTTGTGCTGTTTTCCTTTAGCTCCTGCGTGGTAGTAGGAAAGGCAAGGAAGGCTCCTTATTCACACCCTGGATCTGTTGATCAGCCTGAAGTAAGCAATTTCTTAGCAAAATCACAGTCATGATGACAGTAAGCCTCTCTTTAGTTCACACATTGCTTAATGTAGATTAGGGTTTCCATATATGAATTCCACTAGCGTATTTCTTGGAAAATGTACACATTTTTTTTTTCAAATTCTAAATCTTGAGAAACACCGTTTAAGAAATTGAGAAAATGAAAAAGAAACTATAATAATTTTCTTATTGAAATTAAAATGCAATGGGTAGCATAGAGATACTGTTGGCTCAGAAAACTCTATTTCCAAGTAGATAGCAGTAACCCGCCGAGCAGCAAGCTGAAGTTGACACATTCAGCTCCAGGAAATGCACGTGTAGGAGGGCAGTGGACACAAGCTCACCAGGCAGGCCTGCTTGCTACTATGGGTATGCATTGAGTATGTGCTCATGATCATATCAGCTCCTAATTCTAGTTGATATATAAGTACATGTTAAGTTTCTATACACAGCGTAGTTAAGATTAACTTTTGAGGGACACGGTAAGAAATAGAAACCAGATATGAAGTTTTTCAGTTGGCAGTTTTGGCATGTGGCTCTGTGCAGTGATGCTCATCTTTCTAGGAGATTTAAATGCTACATAATTTGAATACTGCGCAATGGTATTTGCTGACATTTTCCAATATTGAATGTAGTACAAATTACTGTTCGCTGAAAGGCTTTGTAAATGTTTTCTTCTTTTATCAAAGAAATTAGTCCATTTTAAGCAATATGCACTACAATGTCCAAGCCAATTGTACTCTTAAAAAATGTAACCAGTGTCATGGCTAGAGATATGACTCAGTGGTTAAGAGAGAATAGTGTTGCTCTTGAAGAAGCCCTGAGTTGAGTTGTGGGTACCATGTTGGATCATTCATAACCACCTATAATTCCAGGTCCAGGGGCTCCAGCACCCTCTTTCGACTTCGACAAGCACTGCCCTTGCATACACACAATGTTAACTCAAATACTACTGCTACTGCTGCTACTACTACTACTGCTACTACTACTGCTACTACTACTGCTACTACTATTACTACTACTGCTACTACTACTACTACTACTACTACTACTACTACTATTACTACTACTACTAAAAATAAAATATATATCTTTAAATTTTTAAATCTGGTAATATAGAGCAAAAGTAATCTCTATTAAGGAATATTTAATATATTACTTTTAAAATGACTTTTGTGGAGTGTTCTTATATTAATGATCTTTTGAAAATAAATGGCTTTGGCTTGCTGAGATGATTCATAAATAAAGACGCTTGCTGCCAAGGATGACCTGAGTTTAACTCTTGGATCCTACGTGATCAGAACTCACTTCTTCGAACTGTCCTCTGACCTTCATACACATATTATGGCAATCATAGCACATGCATGTCAATACACACACATACACACACACAGACACATACAGAGACACAGAGATACATAGATACAAACATACACACATAAAGACACACTGAATAAATGTAAAAAAAATTTAAGAACGTTTTCTACTATTAAACATGTTTCAGGTTGAGATAGTTGTTCTTATAATTTAAATATTATCATAATAAATATGGAGAATGATCATAGACCCTATATTTATTAATTTTTGACAGGACACCTTTCACTTTTCATATATAATTTCATCATGTAAATGGCTCACTGTTCTTCTAGCTACATAATGTTTTATTTTAAAATGTGTGAAACGGTTTTATGGAAATAAGTAATGAAAAAAAAATTCCTGAGAATTTCAATTTCTTGCTCCCAAACTCTTACAAGAAATATAAGCCCCAAACAGAGACAGACTAGCTCCTCTTTGGTGGCTTCTGCTGCTTGCCTTTCTAATTCAATGTTGTCTTGAGACTTATGCTAGAAAAGCAAACGTCTTTAAAGTGCTTACAGCATCCACACTTCCTAAGTGCTTTGCATATATTAGCTCAAAACCTCTGTAATGAGCCTGCATATGCATTATTTTTTTGTTATCATTTTTGTCTACGAGGAACTCAGGGGACAGAAAGACAGTGTAGCTTGTCTGTGGCCACTTTATTCCATACATTGGTGCATATACATGTAATTTGTGGGTTTTAAATTCTATATAATACCCCACACTTTAAATCACTGCGAGTTTTATAGTCCTCTGCAAGTGGACATCTGTTTCTGATTCCGTGATGACTATCTCTGTACAGGTCTGTAAGATAGGATCCGTAGATACACAGCACAGAGGGCTCGGCAGTTACCAGTGCTTGTTCCCCTTGCAGAGCTTAGCCTCTAAAATGTTCGTCAGATGGTTCACAGCTGCCTTTAACTCCATCTTCTCTTCTGGTCTCCATGGGTATCTTTGCATCCACGTTCGAATTCATCTATACAAAGAAAGAAAAATAAAATGAATCTAAAAAGATATATAAACATGTTTGTATTTTATGTTTTGATGTTATGGTGTGTGTGTGTGTGTGTGTGTGTGTGTGTGTGTGTGTGTGTGTGTGTGTGTGTGTTTACTGCAAGAGTATAATTGCACATGTGGGGGTGGTATGTGTGCAGAGGTCCAAGAGGATGCCAAGTGTTCTTCTATATCACTCTTCATCTTAATCCCTTGAGACAGGGTCTCTTACTGAACCTGGACCTGAATCTGGACCTAATCCTTCCTTCCTTCTTTCCTTCCTTCCTTCCTCCCTTCCTCCCTCCCTCCCCCCCTCTCTCTCTCTCTCTTTCTTTCTTTCTTTCTTTCTTTCTTTCTTTCTTTCTTTCTTTCTTTCTTTCTTTCTTTCTTTCTTTCTTTCTTTCTCCTTTGGGTTAAGACTAAAGGACAGAGATCCTCAAAGATACTTTTGTCTCTGCCCCATGCAGTGCTGGGGAAATAGGCCTGTGTGATCACGCCAGGTTTTTCTATGTGTACTACAGATTGGAAAGTGAATCTTCATGCTTGGACAGCAAGAACACTTACCATCTCCCCAGCTAGTGTGCTAGGTTTTACTAAGCTGTTCCCTAAAGGTCAAAGCGCATCCTACTCCTTTGAGCACAGAGCGATGCTTGAAATTCCTGGTCTTGTGCTCTCAGCAATACTAAATTGAATCCGTTTTAAAAAACAATCAGACTGAGCATGGGGACCCCAGTGGTGGTTAGGGGAAGGACTGAAGGAGTTGAAGGGGTTTGCAACCCCATAGAAGAACCGCAATAAAAACCAACCAGAACCACCAGAGCTAAACAAAGAGTACACACGGAGTGATCCAGCCATGGCATTATTTGGCATCAGTAGGAGAGGAGACTCTTGGCCCTATGAAGGCTTGATGCCCCAGCATAGGGAAATGCTAGAGTGGGGAGGCAGGAGTGGTGGGTAGATGGGTGGGAGAGCATCCTCACAGAAGCAGGGAGGAGGTGGGGTGGAATAGTGGGTTTGTGGAGGGGAAACCGGGAAGGGGGATAACATTTAAAATGTAAATAAATAAAATAACCAATAAAAATTTAGAAAAAAACCTCAAATCTTTGCTAGTTTGATATAATGCTTCATTTTGTCAGTAACATTCTCATTTAAGAAATGAAAACATTAAGGATCATCGAAGTGTTACAATGTGCTCGATGTAGCAGACCTCTCAGAGACTCATGGAACATCACAAATCAAACTTAGATTGCAACTGTGCTTTGGTCTCTTTTGATAATTCTCTACAAACTCAACTTCCCACATGCATGTGGCAAGTTACGTAAAGAAATACAGCCTGGATAATCTGACTTCTAGACTCGTCCAACTTGATGGTAGACTTTGAGAATTCTGAAATGTTGAGTCAGTGGAGAAATTGGTGCTGGACAAGGTGACAGTGTTGGGTGGCGTGGTGCTGGACCAGGTGACAGTGTTGGGTGGCGTGTCAATTTAACCACTGAAGCAATAGTAGTAAACCACACCGCCCTGTGCTGCTTGCTCTCCCAGCCGTAAAAGGAATAAGTTGATCTTGAGAATTCTAATTCTCATTTTGAAATGAAATTTTACATTTACCTCAACTTATAAGACACACACACACACACACACACACACACACACACACACACACACACACACACACACACAACTTTAAATTCTTCCTCCGCCAACTATTTAAGAAGTAAAGTCAGGATCACACGGCTCAGGTAGGGAAGACGCCCTCAGACTCACAGACCTGAATCCCTTCTCTGTCCCGCTGGGCCCAGGTAGTTGGGAAAGCACCAACAGGGTAGTGAACACGGGAGAGCTAACTTCCTCCTCACCAGTTGCAGCAGGCCCTTCACCTCACGTGGACAGCAAGCAGAGCTGACTCTGGGGGTGGTGGCACAGGTGAACCCTATTCTCCCCTCCCCCACCCCGTGCCTTGACTGGGCAGTACCATGGAGCTGGCTCTGGAGGCATGGGTACAGATGAGCCGGTCCAGAGGGCATGAGAACAGGGGGGCTGACCATGCCTCCTGCTGATGGCAGCACTGTGTGTCCGAGCTGGAGGAGTGCTGGAGAGCTCATCCTGGTGGTGCAGAGAAGGGAGAGCCAGCACACTGGACCAGCTCAGATGCCACTCAGGTCCAGATCCAGGACATTGAGTTGGCTCACTCCAAAATTTACATCAACTGTGAACTGTTGGGGGCACGTGAAAGGGCAGGTAGTGCTGATCCAACACTGTAAGCTCTCCATAACACAGGGTAACCACAGGATAACCTGTAGGAGTTGAATCTAATATTGATGGTGGCAGAGACCGCTACCTAAACCAATGACTCATTGCAATGAACATTTGCACATGAAGTCGTGTGGGACAGAGGGTTATACTGTGGGACACACTGTGACACTCCACAGCTTACAGAATGAGATGTTTTCTATCCTTGTATGTGTGTGCATGCATGTGTGTGTATATGTGTGCGTGGGTGGGCATGTGTATGTGTGTGTGTGTGTGTGTGTGTGTGTGTGTGTATGTGTGTGTGTGTGTGTTTTGCAAGGGCAGAGAGTAGGTATAGGGGATGGGGAAGATGAGTGGTACTGGAGTGTATGATGTGAATGAAACAAAGAATCAGTAAGTTTTTAAAAGGAGGAAAAGTCAAAATGGATTCGAGGAAGCCAATTAGAATATATTTTTTTTCCTCATGCCAAATTTCTTTCAGCTTACACTATCTTTTCATGTGAGAAGAAATCAGTTTACATTTTGCACAGAGAGATCTTTTGCATTTTTAATATTCAATACCCAGTGAAATTCTCTACAATAGAAAGCTTATAGTAATTGGTCCCTTGGATTTGATAAACATATTCATGCTATTAAACCCAGTGATCAACACACAGGCACACATATTTATTAACTGGTATCGGAAGTATTATGGGACAGAAAAAGTGCATGTGGAAATTATAGGAAAAATTAAACAGGGATTTAAGACAAAACAACATGATGAATAATTTATTGCCTCAGATAATTGTATTTATATATTTATTTTTAAATTTGTGAAAGCATAAAAAATTAAGTTACTCGACTATACCACCTCTCCCAAGAAAATAACCAAGCCATTAATATCATTTTACTTTATAAGAATTGGACCTCAGTGGAAGTGCATGAATTTTTTAAAGCTAAGCTTGGAAATTTGTTTTCTGAAGATGATCCACCCTCAGCTGGAACACATGGATACAGACTAATGCTCAACAGGTCTTCCTCTGTTGACTGGAAAAGAAAAGACGACATGATAAGGAAGACTAAGAATTACTCATCACAGGAAGTCAGATATTATTGAGTAGCATATTCATAGTTAACCACACACAAACAAGTGAGAACACAGGAGTATAATGTAGAAAGCAATACAATGACTAGGGAAGAAGCACAAGGTAGAACGAAACTGTCAGTTCATACAATGATAAGAGACACGATACACCTGTTCTTTGGAGATGGATGTGGCTTCCAAAATACTAGAGAAACATTTAACCTGTATATGTTTTCTATGCTTTTCTTGTGTTGAATAATTGAAAACTTTGGATCATTTCATTTCTGTCCCAGGACTTTCATATAGTTTGTTAAAGATACTGGTTTATAACAGAAAACATGAACAGTATAAACATTTAACAATTGGGGACTAATAAAAATATTTGATAGCTTACCCATGTGCTAGCATATACTTATTAAAATTATATGGAGAACAGCACTGAGTCTTTTTTTTTTTTTTTTAAAGAAAGATCCTTACTGATATGGGAAACTCTCATCTCTAATATTATGTGAGGAATGAAGATGGCAATCTTCCTTCCTTCTTTTTTCCTTGCTCTTTTTTTTCTTTTGGATGGGGTCCAAATACATAGCCAATCTGCCCTCTAATTTGCAACCCTCCTGCCTCAGCCTTCTGAGTTCTGGGATTATAGGCGTGTATCACCTGCCTGGTCACATATGATTTTCTAGTGAGTAAATACAAAGATTATAAAAACATGGAAGATATTTCCTTTGCTACTTGCAATGTTCTATACGCCAAGATACTTTATCTAAATGCCTCTTTCCCTCATTTGTTTTTTCCATAGCAGTGTTGGTATGGTATGATTCCTCACTATATAGCAGTAGATTGCCACAAATTCAAGACATCCTAAATTCAAACATGAAAGGACATATGACAAATGCCTGACCATATTGCAAATTATTTTAGCAAGAGGTTTGTGAGTTTTACATGGAATTGTGAATAAGATTGTAGACCATGGAGTTCAGATACCTGGGTTCTGATCAAATCTGACGCTGAGCTGTGAACCTGAAACACATGGTTTAACAGATCTGTTGGGATTTGTTTTATTATAAGCATGTTGGTGGCAGTGAATGGGCTACCTAAAAAAGTAGTAAGTGCAGTGCCTGATACAAAATAAGTGCTTGATCTATGTTAATTGCATTTATTATTAAAAAATACATTATAAATTTAAAAACCACTTGTTCCAGACTGTTTAAATTAGGCTGGAAAAAGCCTAAAGGTCACATGGCACAATGGTTCCAAGGAGGAACTTAAATTACTTTATTGTCACAAATAATTTAAGCTTTAAAAGGCAAAACAGTGATATAATTGAATATAACTATCATCTTTTTGTGATACAGAGTAGAAATGGAATACATTTAACAGAATTTGTAATTAGGAGAGATGATCTTTCCATGTATTTGAAAAGCCTCATTTTGCCAATAAGAAAAATATGTCATATGTTTTGGAGAGTTAGATCAAATGTATTTTGATTGCATATAGTTTTATGTCATCTATTATAACAATAGTCATAATTTACAGAGTGATTTTAAAATAGTTCTATGTTATTTTGAATGCTAAAAGCATTTTTCATACCAATGAAATATAGTCACCTCACCACTACTGAGTAACACAAAAACTATACACAACCACCAAATATCGAATCTCCTTAATTATGAGTTCAGAGGTATCAACAATAGTGCCAGCCATTCATGGTAATGGATCCTGCATTGGGTCATACATATTTTCACCTAGAACACCAGTGTATAAGCTCTCAGCTGCTTAAGAAAAGGGTGTCTACCTCAAAACGGTCACATGATGTCCCTGAGATTTTTTTGTCCTCCTACTACATCAACAGACCCCTCAGTAGTGCTGAGTGGCACATATGACACCATAGCTCAGTTTCATGATTTCAAGCAGCACTGTATACTATTTGTGAGGAGACAGGAGTAACATATATTTATCTGCTATCTCCCACTCACCTTTACATAATGTTAGTGATATTTTGCTTTTAGTTCTAATTGGTACTTTAGAATTACAAATCACACATGTAAACCTCTGGTTGTTGAACTGTTTATCTTAAGCTATGACAAACTATAAAAGTCAGAACCCTCATATACCTTATCATCTCCACAGTTCTTTCTCACTTCTGCCCAACTGCCCCACTGATTTTACAGAAGAGATGTGTAAAAGTGTGTGCATCATTCATGTTTACATACATCTACATATTCTCTTTTGTACATTGGTATAGCTGTATACTCATGCATACCTACTTATGAGAGACTGTCAGTATTGTTGCCTGTCAAGATCTTACCATTGGTTGACCATAAAAAATAAAATAATGGGAAACACATAATATCTTATGACTATGTAAGTTTTATTCATTAGGGGACTAATTGCTGATGCTCATGATGTAATACAGAGAGGACATACAGAGTTCTGCCAGTACTCCTGTGTCATTTGAAGGAGAATGTCTCAATATTGAGATGAAGTGAATTTTAAATGATTTTACTTGATAGTTGGCATGGTATTTGAATGGCAACTTTCTCGTATAGCTCTTTGCCACACCCCCAAGAATGAATTTATATATATCATTCTTATTGAACTCTCTCATTAAGCTGTTCCACATCCTTTGAGTAATGTAATTGACTCCCTCTCCATGAGGCTTTGGACTTCTTGCTTTGATGTTGGAACCCGGGGCGACTGTCTCACAGCACTGCTGGCTCTGTTCCACTATTTTTTAAATATCAATTTCTCTGTCTTGAACTTCTTTTTTCATTGCACTAGACAATAACTTTAAGTGCTTTTCTGACCAAGGGTTTTGGGAGAATATGTTTCCTAAGTCCCTCAGCTGTCCGAAAAATGTAACTACTTCATCAATACATCCATTCCACAGTTTGGCTAATCATAAAATTATTATTTTAAATCATTCCCGACTGACATTTGAAACACTAGTGCTTTTACTGAGAATTTGACATTACTTGTGCTGCAGTCAATGGTCATCTGACTGTATTTTATTCTCAGCTATCTCCCCAAACTCACCCAAATCTTTCAGCTATTTTTATAGATTCAATGTTTAAAATTTTTGCTCAATTGGAAACTTTGCCATTCATTTACCATTGTCAAGACTGGTGGCTTGTCAACCTGAGGATGCTCTTTTTTTTTAGATGCAAATAATTTTTTAAATAAACTAATTATTTTCTTGGATACTTTTAAATTTACATTTCAAATGTTATCCCCTTTTCCGGGTTCACATACATAACCCCCCTATCCCATCCCCCCTCCACCTTCTTCTATGAGGGTGTTCCCCCACACCTCGACCCAACCCTTCCCTCCTCCCAACCCTGACATTCCCCTACACTGTGGAATCTAGCCTTGGCAGGGCCAAGGGCTTCTCCTCCCATTGGATCCAAACAAGGCCATCTTCTACTACATACACACCTGGAGCCAGGGGGCTGTTTATGTGGATAGTGGTTTAATCTTTGGATAGTGGTTTAATCCATGGGAACTCTGGTTGGTTGGTATTGTTGTTCTTAGGGGGTTGCAAGTCCCTTCAGCAATTTTAACCCTTTCTCCAATGGGAACCCCATTTTCAGTTCAATGGTTTTCTGCTAGCATTCGCCTCTGTATTTGTCAAGCTCTGGCAGAGTCTCTTAGGAGACAGCTATATCAAGCTCCTGTCAGCATGCACTTCTTGGCATCAGAAATATTGTCTAGGTTTGGTGTCTGAATGTATTTTGGCTGTATCCCCAGGTAGGGCAGTCTCTGGATGGCCTTTTCTTCAGTCTGCTCCAAACTTTGTCTCCATATTTCCTCCTATGAATATTTTTGTTCCCCCTTCTAAGAAGGAGTGAAGCATCCACAATTTGGTCATCCTTCTTGAGCTTCATGCGGTTTGTGGATTGTATCTTGGGTAATTTGAGTATTTGGGCTAATAGCCACTTATCAGTGAGTGCATACCATGTGTGTTTTTTTTATGATTGTGTTACCTCATTCAGGATATTTTCTAGTTCCATCCATTTGCTTATGAATTTCATGAAGTTATTGTTTTTAATAGCTGTGTAAATGTACCACATTTTCTGTATCCATTCTTCTATTGAGGGATATTTGGGTTCTTCCTAGCTTCTGGCATTATAAGTAAGGCTGCTATGAACATAGTGGAGCTTGTTATAACATGTGTCCTTGTTATTCGTTGGAGCATCTTTTGGGTATATGCCTAGGAGTGCTATAGCTGGGTCCTCAGGTAGGACTATGTCAAATTTTCTGAGGGACCTCCAGACTGATATCCAGAGTGGTTGTACCAGCTTGCAATCCCATCAACAATGGGAAAGTGTTCCTTTTTCTCCACATCCTCACCAGCATCTGTTGTGAACTGAGTTTTTGATCTTAACCATTGTAACTGGTGTGAGGTGGAATTTCAGGGTTGTTTTGATTTGCATTTTCCTGATGACTAAGGATGTTGAGCATTTCATTAGGTACATCTCAGCCATTTCTCAGCTGAGAATTCTTTGTTTAGCTCTGTGCCCCATTTTTAATAGGATTATTTGATTCGCAAGAAGTCTAACTTCTTCAGTTCTTTGTATATATTGGATATGAGTCCTTTATCTGATGTAGGATTGGTAAAGACCTATTCCAAATCTGTTGGTTGCTGTTTTGTCCTAATGACAGTGTCCTTTGACTTACAGAAGCTTTGCAATTTTATGAAGTCCGATTTGTTGATTCTTAATCTTAGAGCATAAGCCATTGGTGTTCTGTTCAGGAAATTTTTCCCAGTGCCCATGTGTTCAAGGCTCTTCCCCACTTTTTCTTCTATTAGTTTGAGTGTATCTTGTTTTATGTGGAGGTCCTTGATCCACTTGGACTTGAGCTTTGTACAGGGCAATAAGAATGGATTGATTTGCATTCTTCTACATTCTGACCTCCAGTTGAACTAGCAGCATTTGTTGAAAGTGCTATCTTTTTTCCACTGGATGGCTTTAGCTCCTTTGCCAAAGATCAAGTCACCATAGGCCTGCGGGTTCGTTTCTGAGTGTTCAATTCTATTCCATTGATCTACCTGCCTGTTTCTACCAATACCAATACAGTTTTTTTTTTTATCACTACTGCTCTGTAATACAGCTTGGGGTCAGGGATGGTGATTCCCCCAGATTGTTGAGAATAGTTTTCTCTATCCTGGGTTTTTTGTTATTCTAAATGAATTTGCAAATTGCTCTTTCTAACTCTATGAAGAATGGAGTTGTAATTTTGATGGGGATTGCATTGAATCTGTAGATTGCTTTTGGCAAAATGGCTATTTTTATTATATTAATCCTGCCAATCCATGAGCATAAGAGATCTTTCCATCTTCTGAGATCTTCTTTGATTTCTTTCTTCAGAGAGTTGAAGTTCTTGTTATACAGATCTTTCACTTGCTTGGTTAGAGTCACTAAGGTATTTTATGTTATTTGTGACTATTATGAATGGTTTCATTTCCCTAATTTCTTTCTCAGACTGTTTATCCTTTGAGTAGAGGAAAGCTACTGATTTGTTTGAGGTAATTTTTATTCAGTCATTTTGCAGAAGTTTTTTTTTTTAAATCAGGTTAGGGGTTCTCTGCTGGAATTTTTGGGGTCATTTAAGTATACTATCATATCATCTTCAAACAGTGATATTTTGACTTCTTCCTTTCCAATTTGTATCCCTTTGACCTCCTTTTGTTGTCTGATTCATCTGGCTAGAACTTTGAGTATTATATTGAGTAGGTAAGGAGTGGGTGGGCAACCATGTCTAGTCCCTGATTTTAGTGGGGTTGTTCAACTTTCTCTCCATTTAGTTTGATGTTGGCTACTGGTTTGCTGTATACTGCTTTTACTATGTTTAGATATGAGCCTTGAATTCCTGATCTTTTCAAGTCTTTTAACATGAAGGGGTGTTGAATTTTGTCAAATGCTTTCTCAGCATCTAATGAGATGTTTATGTTTTTTTTCCCCCTTTGAGTTTGTTTACATAGTGGATTATGTTGATGGATTTCTGTATATCGAACCATTCCTGCATCTCTGGAATGACGTTTACTTGATCATGATGGATGAGTGTTTTGATGTGTTCTTGTTTTCTGTTTGCGAGAATTTTATTGAGTATTTTTGCATCGATATTCATAAAGGAAATTGGTCTAAGTTCTCTTTCCTTTTTGGCTCTTTGTGTGGTTTAGATATAAGAGTAATTGTGGCTTCATAGAATGAGTTGTATAGCACTCCTTCTGTTTCTATTTTGTGGAATAGTTTGGACAGTATTGCTATTAAGTCTTCTATGAAGGTCTGAGAGAATTTTGCATTAGGATCTGATGAGTTTTTGAATTTCCTCAGTTTCTGTTGTTATAGCTCCCTTTTCATTTTTTATTTTGTTAATTTGCATACTCTCTCTATGCCCTCTTGTTAGTCTGGCTAAGGGTTTATTATTTTGTTGATTTTTCAAAGAACCAGCTCCTTGTTTTGTTGAGTCTTTGTATAGTCCTTTTTGTTTTTACTTGGTTAATTTTAGCCCTGAGTTTGATTATTTCCTACCATCTACTCCTCTTGTGTGTATTTGCTTCTTTTTGTTCTAAAGCTTTTAGGTGTGCTGTCAAGCTGCTAATGTATGCTCTCTCTAGTTTCTTTTTGGAAGAACTCAGCTATGAGTTTTCTTCTTAGTGTTGCTTTCATTGTGTCCCATAAGTTTGGGTATTTTGTACCTTCATTCTTATTAAATTCTAAAGAGTCTTTAATTTCTTTCTTTATTTCTCTCTTGACCAAGTTATCATTGAGTAGAGCATTGTTCAGCTTCCATGTGTTTGTAGGCTTTTTGCCATCTCTCAGGATGATTTTTTTGGGGTGTGAGGCAAGAATTCTTTCTTGGGTTTCTCTTTTCCTTAGTCTTCTCTATTCTCCTCATGGAATGTTTGAGATGTTATGCTTCCTGGAGCCAGTTTCTGGGTCCTTCAATTTTCCTCTGCTTCATCATTTTGCGTTTTAAATATAGACTGATTTGTTTTTTCTTTTTTTTATGTTATTTTCAAATGTAACTCGGTCTTCAGTCATATTCATTCTAACATTCAGTTTCTCCAATGAGTTTTACATTTTGGTAATTAAATATATTAAATAGACATTTTAATTGTTCTTAAGACCCTACCTCCCCAAGAGAAATAGTTGCAGGTGTTTCTTTTTTGTATAAATATCTTTACAAATTATAGTTTTTAGAATGGAGAATATTTTCAGTGATGTGTGTGTACTCTATCCCCTTTGTCATTGCTTATCCATATTGGTCAGTTTTTCCTCTGTATTTGTTTCCAACAAATACTAGAGAGAAACAGTACCAGATTCCTATGGGTATCTAGTATAGGTTTATGTTACCATGAAATACACCTACTTAAAAGAACTCTCTTCTTGATGGAAAGTATTGTAGATTTTAAATGGCTACAAAGTCTTTGGCATTTCTTCCCTCTACAGATGTGTCCAAGTCTCTACCTCTTAATTCTGAACCAGGTTCATTACTTATTAACCAATGAAATGTGGTCAAAATTAGGTTATGCCAAGGCTGGGTCTAGGCCTGTGAAAACAGCAGTCTCTATTTTGACTTCTTGTGTTCGGGAATTTTTGCACCTAGAATTCAGAAGCCATGCTAGAAGGCAAGTCCAAGCAACTGAAAGCCTTGTCTAAAGTTTCAGACATAAGCCAATGTCAACTGGCCATGTATGCCACTAATCATCTGGCTGCAAATATCCCAGCTCCAGATGAATTTCACCACCAGTGTTATGTTGAGCATGGATGAGTGTGTCCCATGATGTCCTCCTTACATATTGAAAGAGAAGAAGTACAGGCTTTCTATTGTTGCTTTAAAATGTTGAGAGTTAGGTTATATAGCAATGCATAAGCAGGGCAGAAGCAGAAATACAGGAGCTGTAAAATGGGCAAATTGTTCAGGAGACTTCCATTTCAAGCTCTGTGTTCAGATGGCACTAAACCAAAAACATGCCCACAAAACATTATGCTGAGAAAACAAAGCCAGAAACGACAATACATACTACTCCTCTAAAATCACATATGATCAGTAATTGAGTGGGTGTGGACCAGAAGGAGCGGTTGGAGTAATAGTAGAAGTCAACTGTCTTGATATGAACTATGATTGATTGCACAAGTTTGTACAATTGTGCAGAACAGTCAACTGACCACCTAAAATAAGTGCATTTTATTGGAAGTAAAATAATTAAAGTGGTTTGATATGTTGAATTACTTTCTGTCTTACACCAAATATTTTCAATGGCTTATGCATTTAAAATATAGACAACCTCCTCTTTCTGGAATTTTAGGCTCTTTTTGTTCTTAGGAATACATTTTCCATGGCAAACTCCAGCTCATTGGTTGTTCTTGTTCAGTTACCCAGGTTTTTCATCTCTAGCACAAATTCTCTGTCCTAGCACCCAGGCCTAGTCACTCTTTCCTTTTTCTTAATTTTCAGAACCCATTCTGTCTTTTAAGGCTCAGGTCTAATGCATTCTAGAGGTTGGGTAGGCATTCTCTTCCTGAGTTCCCACAGCAGGTGCTTGCACCAATACATGTTTTATGTACAACAAGATGTCTATGTGCTTGTCTCTATCAAGAGAAAAGGAGCTGTTCTTATTCTATATAGAACTACAACAATTATTTGTACATAGTAAATACTCATCGATGTTTTAGCATATCTAGTTCCAGATCAGAACTTTCTTTTGTGTCAAAAATGACAGCTGTTTTTCCTTACATGACAAGTTAGCTTTTCTTTTATCTTGTTGCCTGACTTGCCTGCTACAAACATGCCTCCTTATTGTTCTCGGATGCTCCATTTGGGTGACATTCACCTTTTATTCCAAAAGCTTTCCTGAAAACCATCTGTGCCTTTACTACATACTGGCAGGCTTCTCTCTGGGTCTGCTGGACTTTCGCCATGTTGGGATGGCCACGACTCTTGTCATCTGCCCCATATATTAAAACTGAGAGCACTGGCTGCTTCTGTCTTGTTCCATTAATTATTCTTCCCTCATCTATAAACTTTCTTTACTCTTGTCATCTTTGTTGTTGTCATCAGTTTACAACCACAGACTCTTCTTACTAAAAACACACAGGCTCCATGAATTGTCTTCAATGGTATGATCATATTCTAAATGTCCAAATCTTGTGTGATCAAACTATGCTCTGATTAATCACAAGTGTTTTTACAAAATACCTTACTCTTTCAAGTCTCTCTTCCCTGTTATAAAAATGTTCAGGTAGCATAATCCTAAAAATGTAATTTCAGGTTTAACATTCTTAGTGCTTTAGGATTCAAGTGGATAAAGACATGTTTTTACAGTACTGTGAATTATTTATTTGTGCACAGCTACTACAAGACATGGGGGTGGGTAGAAGAAGATTATAGACTGAAGTGAGTCTACAATATTTTTTAGCAATCATCTCCATGGTGAGGTTTTAGTGGGTGAGTATGTTTGCTTATTTTATTCAAAAAATTTATTACATCTATTTTGCACAGAGACCCAATCATCCTTCCATATATTACAAGAAATTAAGAAATAGAATCAATCACTCATAGTCCTCAAATGACCAAAAATGGGCTTGATGCTACATTAACATGTGCATACTCCTTAGGATGAAATTTATACTGTGCAAAAATAGGGGTAATTTTAACTGTTCACTGTGATTTTTCATAAATAAATACAAGTAATACCATGTAAAATTCTATTATCCCAAACAGTGCCCTATGTATATTACTTATCAGATATCACCCTATTTATTCATGTAATCTAACTTCCTAAAGGCAGAAACCAGTTATACAAGAATAAAGTAAATTGTTCTCTTAAGAATGAAAATCCTTACCATCACAGAGTTGAGCTGAATTTTTCTTTTGATGGATTATTTCTTAGAAACTTCACATGTGCTCTTAAAAATCTTCATCAAAATATGAAAGAATAGAATGAACTCATGGTGAAGGAAACAGGAAGGAATACATTCAGTTAGAGTGACGCTCAGTATATTATTCAAGTAGCAAATACAGTTCTGAAGTCAAGAGCAGACCATGGATACTCCAATGGTCTTCTAAGACTAAAATTCCTATATGTTATGATGTTAGAACATTTTCATTGTCTTATCAGAAAGGTCAATTTCCTACCATGATGCTGAGCAGGGCCATTTATACCAATTCTGAGATCACTGCTGAATTAATTTCTTAACTCCTGTGAACATGGTTCTAGCTGCCCTAATGAAGTGGTCACCAAGCACCATCTGTCACATGTCATTTTCCTTAGCAACTCCTGACCCTGCTATATTTTCTTTTAGTCCCTAATACATGTAGAGACATCAGCAGGCAATAACCAAGTATCTAATGAGTCACTTGAGCTAGCTCGACCACGACTGATTTTCCTCATATCGCCTTAGGTTACGCAGCATTTATTTCAAAGAACGATGTTTCATTATATTACTCAGTTTCTCAATTTAATGTCCCCGACCCCACCATGGTTCATAGTCTTGCTATAGAGGCTCTTTCATTTCTTGTTTGAAAAACTTTCCTAATTCACATAGTTCAAATGTGGACTGCTCCCTGGTTATTACTGTCAGTACCGGCTATTATTAAGATCCCCATCTCCTATCATTTCTACGTTTCTTTCTTTCCATCCCCACTGTCTAATTCTTCCCTTGAGTTCCAAGTTTTTCAAGTGAATGTGAAGCTATTTAGCAGTTGTCTTCCTATTTTCCCCCAGCAATGACAAAATGGGAGGCCAACATTTTATTTCATTCACCTCCTTCCCCACTCTTCCTGCCTGTCCAGAAACTACCATAGAAGATAATATCTACATGACTTTTTCTCATTGTAATTCCTCCCTCATTGGACAAGTTCTTTTTGGATAGACAGTGGAGGCTCAGGTGAAAGTCTTAATGTTTACAGCAAAGGCCACGATCAATGCTACAGTCTGTTTGTGATCCTGTCATCCTAGCCTATATATTCTATTTTCAGGGACTGCAAAATATTCTCTGTCCCAACATCAATTTTTTTTAAGTAGGGAGGTGGGATACTGATGGAGGTATCATTCATCACACTCTATACTACACAGAGGAAGACAGTTTCCCTGGGATTTCTACCTGCTACAGACCATCTACCTTCAGATGAAGTGGCCTCAGTTATACATCTTGTCATACATAGCAGGGGCAGTCCAAGTCTGCTGTAGGAGAAAGGTTACACCATGTGGGCAAGGATGGACTATCTTGATCATCCTTGCAAGTACTTAACCCTTAGATGGCTTAGCTTCGAGGCATGTCTTATTGGCCATAGCACAATAATACAGTATCTTATAAATTCAACATTGTTTCAGTTGTACTTCAGGGGAATGAACAGTAGGCTTGTACTACTGTGTGAACACCTGGAGAGACATGAGCAAACATCTACTCACCCCCAAAAAACACTGACTGCAGACTAAAGGAACAATTCTGGGGCCGAAAAGATGGCTTGGGAACTTAGAACTCTTGGGAGGATCTGTGTTCAATTTCTAGGACTCATAAGGCAACTTACACCTGTCTATAACTCGAGTTCTTGGAGATCTGGTGTTCTCTTCCGGCCTTCACAAGAACCAGGTATGAAAGCAGACAAAACGTTTACACACATTAAAAAATTTATTTTTTTAAAAAAAGAAACAAAGAATTCTGCCCATGTATACCCTACTGAACCAAGTTTAATTTGGGATTGTTTGTAAGGGCGTGGGTGGACACACACACACACACACACACACACACACACACACACACCATACAGCTCGGGGTGTAGCAGGCTGCATCATCTAACTTTATGTGTCGTCTATGCTGTGTGAAGTGGAAGTAATAGACTCTCATATAAGCCAAACTGCAAAGAAGACTCGGAGATCATCAGCTGCTCAGAAGCTGCCCAGCTGCCCAGAAGAGATTTAGACCAACTGAGTCACCTGGAAGGGACTCTTCAACCCACTGAGCTGCCTGCTGACTGCAGTGTGCTCTAGGCTTCCAGGTTTTGTGACCTGTCACTCATGCTGGGGCAGGCTTTGATGATGCAGCTGTCTTTGAGTCATGTCTGCTCCTGCAGTCACTCCGTACCTCGTATTTCTGTAAGTAACCTCAGTAAAACTCATTTATTCACCAAATTGGATTTTGGGGGTGTCCATACAAATTTGGTGGTCTGTTGTGAGTCCCCTATCTGGGATAAGTAGACATCTGTGTTGCTTTTCTCAGGAAAAGTCTTGTCACATAACAACTGTGTCTCTTGCTTGACTCATTTTTCTCTTGTGCTTGACTTAATCTTAGAGGGTTTTGTTTGTTGTGACACTAGAAACAATGGTATATGCCATTTTTATGTGTTTTACATATATGAGTAGGCTATATGGTACAACACACACATATATGTGTATTTATTTATATACACTGTATAGCTTAGATGTGTAGCAGGCTACACTATCTAGCTTAATGTGCATCCTATGATGTAGGAATATTAAAGAAATGAGCTAATAAGGCATTTACCATAACATCCTTGCCATTAAGTAATAAAAAAAAATACTGTATGTATTGCAGCTGAAGAAAAAAATCTGGTTATCTATAAGGAGAAGAATAAATCTGTGGAAACATTGGCATTCTAGTATCTGGATTTTAAAGTGAGAAACAGAATCTGAACCCAGGGGATTGAGAGCTCTAGGAGAACACCCCAGGGAGAAGAATGCTTCCTAAGAAAACACACACCTAACACACTATTAATATTAATATTCAGCCCTAGATAGAGACAAGCCATTTTCCCATGCCTTTGAATCCCCCCAGGGTGGGTTTTGGCTGGCATTTTATTTCCCAGACACTTATGCTATCAATTTAATATGTAAACTACCTTATTAATGTTTTGGACCCCTATCTATGTTTGTCAGTCCCCATTTTGGAAAAAGGGGCCTCTCCTAACAACATTCACTTTTCATTTTCCTCTTCAAAATGCCATGAGACTTAAATGCTGACAGTGTCAAAGGGAAGCTATCACACACACATACATAATTTACTTAGTGTACAGTAGTGACATGAATCATGCGCTGTGAAACTCATTCTTACAAGTGGAGTTGTAGGGAGAATAGAAACTAGCACAGCAGGCACCTGGCTTCCATACCAGATGCCGTTTTGAACCTGGCAAGGTGGGATCCACATCTGCATCTTCAGCATCACCGCATCCAGAGCTCCTCACTGTGCTCATGACATATGCAGCAAATTAACGATACATTCACTAAGCACATCAGAGTCTTCACTTTCCTCTTCTGAGGAGGCTGAGTGGGGTTCACGCGGACATACTTGCCTCACTTCTTCAAACCTTATAAATGGAGAATTTTGAACCTACCATTACTCAGTTCTCAAAAATTAAGACATACCTTGAAAGAATTTTCTTTCCAAACCTCAGCTGTGTAGTTCATTGTGTGGTTCCAGGACACAGAATATTTGTGAATTTTTTCATGAGCCTTGTATTTTCAGAGATACAGGCATGTCTTAGCAATTATTGGAGGCATGAAGGGGCTCCCGCTTGTTCAACATGGTATTCTTGATAATGATGATTAATAGTGGTTGTTCAATCCATGCAATCAGCTTCAGCTGTCTTCCTAACTCAAGGGCATTCAGGACCTACCTAGTCACAAACTAGAAGGAGCTGTTTCAGAGTGACTTAAAGGGCAAGTAGAGAGTTCTTTCCAAGCTTAGAGATCAATAGTCCTTCCCATTAAACAAACTTACTCACATTTCTAAACATCTTTACACATCATCATTACACTTTGTACCTCGACTTTGATTGACAGGTCTTCTCTTGGTTTCCTGGGAGATGATGGCGTAATTGCTAAGAGTCAAATAAGTCAGGACACGGGTGACTCAAGGTTTCATGGAAAATTTGCCTTCTAAAGAGCTGGCCTGATTATTTGGGCCTGTTTTTCTTCCCAAATCTGTCACTCCATGGAGAGCTTCCTTTATCGATTTCATGCACAGGTGCTTCATTTGTTTAGCTGGTACTGTATCACTAGGGTTCTGGAGACAGATAGCATTAGGATTGGAAAAGAACTGAGTTAATAACGTTCTATCAGGAAGGATCACTGATCACTGATTTTGTGTAATCATTCATGTGTTTATTAAGCAATAAGCAACAAAGAAAACCCATTGGTTTGTTTGTGGAGAGAAGTGGTGTTTGAAAATAATTATGAAAGAGATATTCCCTGGAAAAGCACAGTACAAGTTCAACAGCATTGTCACCAGTACATGCTGGGACACTGTGTTTGTTGGTCATTCTCTTCTATTTTTGACATTATGTATTGATTATATGGATTATCTTGGTGTGAATTTCTTTTTCGGGATATTTTTCTATGGGCCTAGGTCTCGTGACTACTTGTTTTGAATAAAAGGAGAGGCCAGATCAGGGCATGAGGGAGCTTTCCAGGTGCTTATGGATGTTTTTGCTCTTCTACTCAGTGATCTTAGAGATGGAATTCATCTATGCATTATGCATAATAGATATTATTACTCCTTCATGTAGTGGTTAATAATAGATTTCAAAGTTCCTCATGTTTGGTTCCAAGTCTGTTGTTTATAGCTTTAGGACCTCAGGCAGGTTAATAAATCTCGGGTTATTTTAAAAATAAAAATCTTTTATCTAGTTATTGACAATTTCATACACATACACAGTGTATCTTGATCAAAGCTACTTCCAATGGCTCTTGCTATTCTCCCATCTCACTACGCAGATATCTCTAAGCATATCTCACTCCCATCTCCACGTCCTCTCCTTTAAGAAACAGAAAGCAACTCACCGAATCTGTTAGTTATCTGTGCTGGGATGTTGAATGGTCTTGCTTTCCTGCTCTGTGTGGATCTTGTATCAGTAATGATAGCCGGAGCGAGTTCATGAATGAATGACCGTGGCACAGCATCTAACAGCGTTCTTTCCCCTCCTCTGGTGCTTATGTTCCTTCTGCCACCTCGTCAGCAGTGCAATCTCTGGTTCTTGTTACCCAATCATCACACAATTCTCCATTATCTTCATTTCACTAGCTCAAAACACTTTTGTTTATGTACTTATGTGTGTGTGTGTGTGTGTGTGTGTGTGCTCTATGCATGTGCATGTGTGATTGTGTGTGTGTGTGTGTGTGTGTGTGTGTGTGTGTGTCTATGCATGTGTGTGTGCTATGGTAAATGTGTGAAGGTCAGAGTAGTGCTTGCAGGAATTGGGTCTCTCCTTCTACCTTCTGGGTTCTGGGGATTAAACTCAGGGGGCGAGTGCCTTTACTTAATAAGCCACCTTCTAGCTCCTAGTAACTTAGAAAATCATTTATGTATTTGTTTGTCTATCTGAATGTCTATGTGTCTCTGTGTAAACATATGTGTGTTTGAGTAAGTGTACATGCCTAAGTACTCCTATAGAGGACGGGACAGTATGTCAGGTATCCACCTGTATTACTCTCTGCCTTCCTTTTCTTCAGTGGCCAGGATTTCTTCCTGATCCTAGGGCTCATGTTTTGTGGGAATCTCAGCAAGTCTTCCCCTTCCACCCCCTTCAGAGCTGGGACTACAGGTATGTACAAGGCACTTGACTTTTTACCTGGGTGGAGCGATCTGAAGTCTATCCTTGTGACTGCTTAGCAAATACTCCTAGCTGCTGAGGAATCTCTCCAGCTCCCATTCTCTTCACGGTGAAGTTCAGGCCCAGATAATTAAATCATTTTGCCAAGCTTGTGCATTCGATAAGTGGTAAAGCTGAGGTTTGAACTTAGGCTGTTAGTTTCCAAATAGTTGTTTACATTACAGTTGAGTGACTTCAACTCATGTATGTAATTAGAGAATTTAATGTATGCTTCCTGTAGATGAGCGAGTTTGCCATTTCTTTGCTATTGTTAATATTGGCAGACATTTTGTAGGAACTATTATGTGCCATTTACTTTGCTAATGGTGCAGTATGCAAAAGTCAACCAGATCTGAAGGTGTCCTTGTGAAGAAGATGGTAGATTGGCAGAGTGATAAATTAGTATCTGCCACTTTTTTCTTAGTTACTGTTCTATTGCTTTGAAGAGCCAACATGACCAAGGCAGAGAATCAAAGATAGCATTTAATTGGGGGCTTGCTTACAGTTCGGAGGGTGATTCATGATCATCACAGCAGGAATCATGGTAGCAGGTAGGCATAGTTGGAGGAGGAGCAGAAGCAGGGACAGGGGCAGAGAACTTACCTGTGATCCATAAGTATTAGACAAAGAAAGAAGGAAAATAATCCTAGCATGAACTTTTGAAACCTCAAAGCCTGTCCTTGGTGGCATACATCCTCTAACAAGGTCACACCTCTTAATCCTTTCTCCAAACAGTTTCACCTGCTACAGAGCAAGCACATAAACTTATGAGCCTATAGGAGTCTTCTCATTCTAACCACCACAGTGGCTGGTTACAAACTACAGAGCAAACTGTGATGGAAGGAACGGGGAACACTGGCAGTTTAACAAAGGAAACTAACTTAAAGCGAAGGGCAAAGAAATGATCTTTCAGCTGGAGGGCTGGCGGGGCACATGTTAACTAGATAAAGTTTGTTGGCGTAGAAACTGTGTTTCCAAGATAGTTTTCTTTTTTTTTTTTAATTTTACATTTTTTTTTATTAACTTGAATATTTCTTATATACATTTCGAGTGTTATTCCCTTTCCCGGTTTCCGGGCAAACATCCCCCTCCCCCCTCCCCTTCCTTATGGATGTTCCCCTCCCTACCCTCCCCCCATTGCCGCCCTCCCCGCAACAGTCTAGTTCACTGGGGGTTAAGTATTAGCAGGACCCAGGGCTTCCCCTTCCACTGGTGCTCTTACTAGGATATTCATTGCTACCTTTGAGGTCAGAGTCCAGGGTCAGTCCATGTATAGTCTTTAGGTAGTGGCTTAGTCCCTGGAAGCTCTGGTGGCTTGGCATTGTTGTACATATAGGGTCTCGAGCCCTTCAAGCTCTTCCAGTTCTTTCTCTGATTCCTTCAACGGGGTCCTATTCTCAGTTCAGAGGTTTGCTGCTGACATTCGCCTCTGTATTTGCTGTATTCTGGCTGTGTCTCTCAGGAGCGATCTACACTTCTGCACTTCTTTGCTTCATCCATCTTGTCTAATTGGGTGGCTGTATATATATGGGCCACATGTGGGGCAGGCTCTGAATGGATGTTCCTTCAGTCTCTGTTTTAATCTTTGCCTCTCTTCCTGCCAAGGGTATTCTTGTTCCCTTTTAAAGAAGGAGTGAAGCATTCACATTTTGATCATCCGTCTTGAGTTTCATTTGTTCTAGGCATCTGTGTAATTCAGGCATTTGGGCTAATAGCCACTTATCAATGAGTGCATACCATGTATGTCTTTCTGTGATTGGGTTAGCTCACTCAGGATGATATTTTCCAGTTCCAACCATTTGCCTACAAATTTCATAAACTCGTTGTTTTTGATAGCTGAGTAATATTCCATTGTGTAGATATACCACATTTTCTGTATCCATTCCTCTGTTGAAGGGCATCTGGGTTCTTTCCAGCTTCTGGCTATTATAAATAAGGCTGCGATGAACATAGTGGAGCACGTGTCTTTTTTTTATATGTTGGGGCATCTTTTGGGTATATATGCCCAAGAGAGGATAGCTGGATCCTCAGGCAGTTTAATGTCCAATTTTCTGAGGAACCCAGACTGATTTCCAGAATGGTTGTACCAGTCTGCAATCCCACCAACAATGGAGGAGTGTTCCTCTTTCTCCACATCCTCGCCAGCATTTGCTGTCACCTGAGTTTTTGATCTTAGCCATTCTCACTGGTGTGAGGTGAAATCTCAGGGTTGTTTTGATTTGCATTTCCTGATGACTAAAGATGTTGAACATTTCTTTTTTAGGTGTTTCTCAGCCATTCGGCATTCCTCAGCTGTGAATTTTTTGTTTAGCTCTGAACCCCATTTTTTAATAGGGTTATTTGTCTCCCTGCGGTCCCAACTTTTTGAGTTCTTTGTATATTTTGGATATAAGGCCTCTATCTGTTGTAGGATTGGTAAAGATCTTTTCCCAATCTGTTGGTTGCCGTTTTTGTCCTCAACAACAGTGTCCTTTGCCTTACAGAAGCTTTGCAGTTTTATGAGATCCCATTTGTTCGATTCTTGATCTTAGAGCATAAGCCATTGGTGTTTTGTTCAGGAAATTTTTCCAGTGCCCATGTGTTCCAAATGCTTCCCTAGTTTTTCTTCTATTAGTTTGAGTGTATCTGGTTTGATGTGGAGGTCCTTGATCCACTTGGACTTAAGCTTTGTACAGGGTGATAAGCATGGATCGATCTGCATTCTTCTACATGTTGACCTCTAGTTGAACCAGCACCATTTGCTGAAAATGCTATCTTTTTTCCATTGGATGGATTTGGCTCCTTTGTCAAAAATCAAGTGACCATAGGTGTGTGGATTCATTTCTGGGTCTTCAATTCTGTTCCATTGGTCTATCTGTCTGTCTCTGTACCAATACCATGCAGTTTTATCACTATTGCTCTGTAATACTGCTTGAGTTCAGGGATAGTGATTCCCCTGAAGTCCTTTTTTATTGTTGAGGATAGTTTTAGCTATCCTGGGTTTTTTGTTATTCCAGATGAATTTGCAAATTGTTCTGTCTAACTCTTTGAAGAATTGGATTGGTATTTTGATGGGGATTGCATTGAATCTGTAGATTGCTTTTGGTAAAATGGCCATTTTTACTATATTAATCCTGCCAATCCATGAGCATGGGAGATCTTTCCACCTTCTGAGGTCTTCTTCAATTTCTTTCTTCAGTGTCTTGAAGTTCTTATTGTACAGATCTTTTACTTGCTTGGTTAAAGTCACACCGAGGTATTTTATATTATTTGGGTCTATTATGAAGGTGTCGTTTCCCTAATTTCTTTCTCGGCTTGTTTCTCTTTTGTGTAGAGGAAGGCTACTGATTTATTTGAGTTAATTTTATACCCAGCCACTTTGCTGAAGTTGTTTATCAGCTTTAGTAGTTCTCTGGTGGAACTTTTGGGATCCTTAAATATACTATCATATCATCTGCAAATAGTGATATTTTGACTTCTTCTTTTCCGATCTGTATCCCTTGATCTCCTTTTTGTTGTCTGATTGCTCTGGCTAGAACTTCAAGAACTATATTGAATAAGTAGGGAGAGAGTGGGCAGCCTTGTCTAGTCCCTGATTTTAGTGGGATTGCTTCAAGTTTCTCTCCATTTAGTTTAATGTTAGCCACTGGTTTGCTGTATATGGCTTTTTACTATGTTTAGGTATAGGCCTTGGATTCCTATTCTTTCCAGGACTTTTATCATGAAGGGGTGTTGAATTTTGTCAAATGCTTTCTCAGCATCTAATGAAATGATCATGTGGTTTTGTTCTTTCAGTTTGTTTATATAATGGATCCGTTGATGGTTTTCAGATATTAAACCATCCCTGCATGCCTGGGATGAAGCCTACTTGATCATGGTGGATGATTGTTTTGATGTGCTCTTGGATTGGTTTGCCAGAATTTTGTTGAGTATTTTTGCGTCAATGTTCATAAGGGAAATTGGTCTGAAGTTCTCTTTCTTTGTTGGGTCTTTGTGTGGTTTAGGTATAAGAGTAATTGTGGCTTCATAGAAGGAATTCGGTAGTGCTCCATCTGTTTCAATTTTGTGGAATAGTTTGGATAATATTGGTATGAGGTCTTCTATGAAGGTCTGATAGAATTCTGCACTAAACCCGTCTGGACCTGGGCTCTTTTTTGGTTGGGAGACCTTTAATGACTGCTTCTATTTCCTTAGGATTTATGGGTTTGTTTAATTGGTTTATCTGTTCCTGATTTAACTTCGTTACCTGTTATCTGTCTAGGAAATTGTCCATTTCCTGTAGATTTCAAGTTTTGTTGAATATAGGCTTTTATAGTAAGATCTGATGATTTTTTGAATTTCCTCTGAATCTGTAGTTATGTCTCCTTTTCATTTCTGATTTTGTTAATTTGGACACTCTCTGTGTCCTCTCCCAAGATAGTTTTCTAAACATTGAGAAGCTTGTCTGAGGACATAAAAGATGGCAGACGTACCTCAGGTGTCGTAACTACAGGAGGCGGAGCTCTAGAGTGGATAGGAGAAGTTTGTAGAGGACAGGTTTTGTAGGACAATGTGGGCAGTATTAGAATTTGGATTTCTTTCCTATAATAAGAAGGGCTTTAGCCTGAGTACAACTCTTGACCTACTTATGAAAAGACAATTCCAGCACCATGATGTACATGCATTCTAACCTCTGAGTTCGGAAAGTGTTATCAGAATAGGCATCATGGAAACTCAATCTTCTTCATATCTATTTCCTAATCATAACTTTTGTAAAAGAAAACAAAAACAAAAAACAAAAACCAGAAACAAAACAGCATGAATTTTAATGCTCTGTTTTTTTGTTCTCAAGGTCCACAAACACCCTAGCTATAAATTTTCTTTTATTTCCACTGGACTAGCATGTGAGCTATTACATTTATAGCACAACACTTTCAGAGTTCTCCTGCTGTTCAAAGATGGCTTTCTTCCTCTTGCAGAATAGAATTTATAAATGTTACTTCATGTGTTTGATCCATTCCCTTAATTTATATACTCATTATGTTTTTTCCATTTTTCAACTGTAGTTCTTATTCTTTTATCCAACAAATATTCTTTAATTAGCTACCCTCAGTAGGCACCATATTATACACCAAATATTCAGCAGTAAAGAAAATATCCACACCATCTCTAGGACTTGAGGGTCAGCTCTCAGGTGGCTTCAAATATCCTCACATTGCTAGGCACGCCTCCAGAAGAAGTGATTGAAAATTCCATGTTCCAACAAATTTGCCATAGTGATTTCAGATCTCAAGTTTGGAGCATTCATGACCAACACTCTGACCACTGTGTACTCTCTGTCCTAGTTACATTTGTTCAGATTGTTCCAATTCAGAGATTTGGCAGAATCTTCCGCTGTCTTGTTCTCCCATTCATCTTCTCCCCTTTTCTATTTTCAGATCTACTATCTTAGTTACAATTTGTTCTTTTGTATTTGAGTTATCATTTTAATATCCTAGCTTATCTTGTGGACCTGCTCTGGTCCTTGCACATGCCAAATGGCAAATTAGAATCTTTAAAGTACATCTTGATCGTGTCCTCTCCTCACACAGACTTTCCGTGACACCCACATTCTTACCAAAAGAATTATACATTTCAGTTGATCCCTAAATCTCAAACTTTCCATCCAAGTTCTTCTTCAAACTGTCTTTCATTTTGGTGTGATTATTACTGCTTTTCCCAAACACACCTGTGCTTTGTTACTTCCGTGTCTTTTTGCTAATGAGATTCGTTCCATGTGGAATGCCTTCTAGCAATATGCTATCTGTCAAATTCCATCTTTCAAGATACACAAAACATTGCCATCTAGTTGTCCAGCTGTTCTTGTGTTTCCAAAATAAGACTTATTTGTCCCTTGTTCTTTTCTCTTTCCTTCTCCCTCTTCCCACTTCTATATCAGCTTGTCACTAAATACTAAATACTGATGTAAAAAAGTTTGTAAGCAGATGTTCATTTTCATAGCTGCTTACTAAATTCTGTGTCATTATATGATATTTCCAGTCTGTCAAATACTCCATGGCATTGCAACTTTATGCATTCCTTCACGTATTTTATGGAGGGCTTGCTCAGTCCTAAAACTCTACTCTTGAGTGAACAAAAGTGAAGAAACCTTGAGTACACACACACACACACACACACACACACACACACATGCACACACACATGATATATATATATATATGATATATATGTGTGTGATATATGGTATATGGTATATATGGCATATATATATACATATATATATATGATAAAATATGTTTCATGTACAGTCTGAGTGCTGAACTGGCAGGATATTTATGTGTTTATTTTTTTTAAGTTTTATTTTATTTTTTAATTGACAGGATAGTTGTGTATGTTATTGGGCACACTGTATTGATTTGGTCCATGTATACACTGTGCAGAGATAACTTCTAAGATTCATTATTTATTTGTTACTCTTGCAGTAAGTTTGGAATTAATATTAGAATTACAGTGGCACATCTGGCGCTCAGAGACACCTGAATTTCTCCTGTCGCCTGTGCTTTTTGTAATGCAGTGTTGAATCTCTATAATTCCAACTCCTTTTTCTGCAGTCTCTGGCAATTATGCAACTTGTTGCTTGTTTTATGAGAGCAACATTTTTAGATTTTTTGCAAACAAAGGGGTTGTTGAGTATTTGTCTTAGTGCATCTGGCTTATTTCAGTTAATGCAATGTTCTCCAGGTTCAACCATGTTGTTGCAAAAGGCAAGATTTTATATTTTTAATGGCTGAAGTATTACTGTGTGTTTGTATTATATACTCCTTTTTGCATTAATCTATGGTCATGTACATGACTCTACATTCTGGAATGACTATTTCAGATGCTATGAATGTGATACTAGAGAGCAGGATATCTACAGTATATTGATTTCATTCCTATGGAAAAATGCCAGCAATTCTAACAGCTAGACTGTGTATTTATTGAAATGCTGTGCTTGGGAGTTTGAAAGCAGCAAGCCCAGAGCACAAGTGGCACTTAGCCCATTGCTCTCGTGAGAACAGACATGGTAAGGAGGGGCGCTGCTTGTGTAAGTGTTTATGCCTTGGTCCTTTGTACTTACTGTCTTTTGTTTATTTATTATTTTAGGAAAAAAACACTACAAAACCACTTTGAACTATGTTCAAATGACTATCCTCACTCAAGATATAACTAGTGGGAAACTTAAGTATTTTTATGGTTGAACAATCAACTCCACAAATGTAAAGAGAAAACTTTCAAGTTCAGCCTCCATCCTGCCTTCACCCAACCTTATCATCTGCAATTACACTATTACCAGGTGGCCTTTCTCTTTCAGAAGCCAAACCGCCACAGCTTTTAGGTCATAAGAAGGAAGAGAACCTGGTTATAGGCTCAGACCACTGCTTCATTACTTAATCTGTGAATATCAGAGACCACCCCTCTTTAGGGGAACAGCTAATTTCCTCATTTGGTTTCTATTGAGAAGGATTAGAAGACTTTCTTTTAAACATTCTGGGCTCTGTGTACTATCTTTCCTGTCTCACAGAAGTGGGATGAGTTATGTAGCGGTGAGTTGATAGGTCAATTGGAGAATCTAATTTATTGAAAGTTCATGCAAAGTGGATTTAGCATAGTGTGAATAAAACATTAGACTTTCTATTTGTGCAAAACATCTCCAAGGCTCTGGCCAGAGACTCTTCAAAAGAGTGAAAAAAGATGAATTGCTACAATGAAATCCTTAGAATACACTAAAATCATATACCATATGTATGGAATAAAGTCAACTTTCAACTTTGTGCCTACCTTTCATCAACTCTGCATTAAAAAGTCATCATGCCAAATGAGATTCAATTATCCGTCTTTTCTATAGAAAATGCTGGAAGAATTTAGCATATAGGAAGTCAAAAAAAATGTATTCTGTAGGAAACAAATGTAAGAAAATATTAACAGAAAGCCTTCCAGTCAACTGATTAATAAAATCATATTATTTTGTGATATTTGTTGCCATGAAGAAGTTCAAATTTGTTTTATACTTCATCTAAAAGGTGCCTTTCTTTTGTAGCCTAATTGATTTATGTTTTTTTAAATTTAGTGACCTTTTGTTTTTAATTAATGATTTTATTTATTTACATTCCAAATGTTGCCCCTCTCCTTGTCCCCCCTGCTAGAGGTATTTATTCCTATTCCCCCTCCCTTTGCCTCTGAGAGTGCTCCCCATCCTCCTTTCCAGAAGCCTCAAGTCTCTACAGGATTAGGTGCATCCTCGCCACTGAGGCCAGACACAGCAGTCCTCTGCACTATGTATGTTCTTGGAGGGAGGCAAGCAGCCAGACCAGCCTGTGCATGTTCTTCAGTTGGTAGTTTGGTCTCTAGGAGCTCCCAGGGCTATGAGTTAGTTTGATACTGTTATTCTTATGGGGTTGCCATCCCCTTCAGCCAAGAAACTATTAAAATAGTATATTTCTTCAAACTCTCCACTCCATCCAGTCTGGCTTTCTCTTTGGTCTCTCTGGTTATGAATGCTGATGAGCCCAGGTCTGCCCTTGCACATTCAAACTTTTCACTAACTCTTCTAAGCATTGCAGCAACTGTCTTCCATCTTAAGCTTGACTTAGTCACCCAGAGGCGCTATTCTGTTTACCCACGCCAGAATAAGAAACCAGAAGCCTGTTTGAGAGACCAAGTCTTTTGGGTTCAGACTCCATCTTAGAGAACCTGACCTAAGTTTGACCTTGAGTTAACTAGCATGCAGGTACCTAGCACCAGTTTCCAGGTTACCCCCCTAACAAGATCTGTGCCTAGGTTTCAGGTTAGTTCTAAAAAATCTGCACCCCAAGGTTGTACAAGCCTGCCCTTGGCACTTCACCACTTCATCTTAACAACCACAACCAGGAAAAACCAGAAGTTAAGTTTATGGTTTGGCTCCTAACACCAGCCAATTATGCAAAAGGTACAATAGCCCCCCCAAAATGGATGTGTGCCAGGCTTGCCTGAAACTATATTTAGGGCTGTCTCCTCCTGATCTGCTGTGTCAGAGAAGGTGGTGGTATTAAGCTCAAGCTTGAATAAGGAAACCCTAATGCGATTGCATCAGAATTGGCTCCCTGGTGCTCTTTTTGGGGTGCAAACACAAGTCCAGGACAGTTTAACTATACATAACATGGTGATGACGTGGGTATTTGGGTATGAGTCAGTTAAATGTGGCTGAAATACTCTATCCAGAGGACCATGAGTCAGCTAATAACAGCTGGCATTAGATATCTGAGAAACCTAAAATTAAACAGTGATGTGATCTGTTATGTAACATTTTGTGGATTTTGTAGATATGACCTTTGAGGTCAAGCCTTAATCTTTGCCTTCACCAACCTGTAGGTCTGTCTGTCTGTGTGCCTATAGGCCTGCCTCCATGTCTTATGTGTCAGTCTGTGTGCATGCACCCCTCTTTATATGTTTGTCTGTCTGTCTGTCTGTTTTTCCCTGGGTATCTGCTGGCACCTGCTCCTTGCTATCGCTTTAGCTTTCCATCCACCTTCTATAGGACAGTCTTCTATAGGCACTTACAACATATGATCTTCATACATGACTTGAAGTTGGAACAAACAGACCACAGATTGGTAACTGTACCCCATGCGTGATTTAGCAGATTCTGGAAAAGTGGAATGGCTTAATATTAACAATGTTGTTTTTGAATTTTAATTTTATCTTCTTCATTTCATGTTATAGTCCTATTTTATCTGGCTTAGCAGCTCTAAGACCATGTACTAGAATACTCTTAAAATGCTCAATGTATTATTATTTTCCCATCAGAAAAAAATCTCTCATGATGGTTTCTTCCTAATGTCTTTTGTTGAAAACCAAAGGATTATGGCACCTCTGGGTCTCTTTATGGGCCTCCAAAACAGCTGGGCATTGATCCTCTGATGAGCGACTGCTTGAGAATGAAAGCAATTTCCTCCTTTGGATATCTGGGTGCCTTGTGGAGATGGGAAGGCTTTAACTACTACGTCTCTGTACTTATTACCATTCCATTTGGAAAAACATATCACACAGGGCCAACGAGATCCAGTTACACTGTCGCTTCTGCTCAGATGAATACCTGATGAGGCGACAAACCTGTTTTAAAATGAATTTGCTGCTCCCATCAATTCTTTATGACTCTATTGCAAGCCTGAAAATGTATCAAATAATGAAACTTGATCATCTGACCCTGCTAAATGCACCAAGCAGTGTCCCAGGCTATACATGCGACAAGCTCCTTATTTATTTAATTCTCCTTTTTGAAAGCCCCTCAAGCCTTCTGCAGCAAAAAACTGTTTCTATCTTCTGTATACTGCATTAAAAAATCTATCTATATATGAAACTTGAACAAATGTCATTGGGCCATTTGGAAAAACAGAATTCATTTACATTAAGCATAGTACAATGCTATCATTAGTTGCAATAGAGGAGTTTCCCCTTATGAACAAAGATACTGGTTTCTGGTGGTCAACCCTACTGCTGTCCAGGGAATCCTGCCAAGTCAAGTTTCAAACAGGTGAGTTCTCTAATGTGGCAGCGGACAGATGCCTCTGGTGAGGGTATCTGTCCCGTGACAGTGCTTTGAACTCTATGTGAACAGCCCTTGAGGAAGGGAGTATATTTTGATCCAAAAGTCATTATCAGGTTTAGAAATTCTCACCTCCCTTCAAAAGCACAATTTTGATCTAAGTGCGTAGTTTTATCCTGGTGAGAGATTAACATGTCTCACCAGAGCATTGAAACTAATTGTTACAACAAATTAATGAATTACGTGTGCAGAAGGAATTGTTCCCTTGCATGGAGAGGGCTAGAAAAGGCAGAGTACCTCATTTTCCTTAGTAATTTAATTATAATGGAATGATTATTATAGCACCTCGTTCCTGTAGGGCTTCTGAAATTGAAGGCTTAGGTGTGATTTTTATCAGCAGCTAGGGATGGGCTAACCAGCTTCTCAATGCCTATTCTCATGTGCTGTTTTCCAACACCCCCAGACCCTCTCTCAGATGCGAACTGTGGCTTGTCATAATTATGTGTCTGTGGGAAAATGCAGCACTTGCCCAATAGCGGTAGAAAATGGAGTTTTAACTTTTTTCTCCAGCAATAAGGCTGAATTTGAATTTGTCCTGGGTTTGTCATGCCTACAGAGCTACTTTCTCTGTGACTAAGAGTGTCTGAGCTGAGCATGGGCCTTCAATTATGGGTACCTATTGCTTTTAAAAAATGTGTGTGTGTGTGTGTGTGTGTGTGTGTGTGTGTGTGTGTGTAAATATTGTGGGTTCATGTGCACATTTGTTTATGTGTGCAAAGGACGACCTCAGGTGTAATTCTCAAGAACACTATCTTCTTTTGACAAGGTTTGTGTGCAGGAGTTTCATCAATTAGCTGGCTGGCTAGAAAGAAAGAGACCCCAGGGACCCTCAGTCCCCTCAGCCAGGGGTGACAGGCGGCTGCGTGGGCACTGGGCATAGAGACAGGCTTTGAGGCAAATGAAGACTTTGCTGATGGAGCCAACCTGGGCCTGCTCTTGTGTGGCTGCATTTGGCTTGTAAGTTTTCCAGACAAGTGTTACCTGGACTGCCTTAAAAATTTCCCTCCATCGGCTTTTCAGAGTGCTGGGATTACAGGTCTGGGCCACCATGCCTAGCTATTGCCTTTGACTGACTTTAACCACTCCTCCATTATCCCGGCAAAGCTGCACAACCCTATTTTATTCCCATAAGGCTCATCTGGGACTTAATCCCTCTCCTCTGCTCTGTGGGATATATGGACCAGGCTTGGTACATGAGGGTCAAGCATCTCTTAGAGGATGAAAGGCTACCATTTTGTGTGATGTGTGTCTGGCATTTTATAGTAGTACATAAGGCCTAGGCATTTTCTGAGGCACATGGACTAGTTCAGGGATGGGTATATCACAAATCTTATAATTCATGCTCAAAATGGTAGGTAAACTATGTTTTATGGTTTTGAGTTTCTGTTGGGCCATATGGATTGCAGAGATGTTGGAGAACGGATGCCTGAATTTGAGCTGAACCATTAGCAGATTCCTGGATTAGAAATATGGAAACCAAAATGTCTTCTAACTCTGGGGCTGAATTGGACGCTGTTACTTGTATCCAAAGAGGCCCTCTCTCACCTGTTCCCTGTCATGGATCCATAAACGTGCAAAGGGGATGATGGTTCTGCTGATTGAGTTCCTAAAGATCATCCCTGTGGGTCAGAGAGTCCAGTATGTGGTGTTTTGGGGTGATTTCCTCTAAGGTGAATCTATAGAGCCCAAAGGCTCAAGCGCTGCTGAGGCAAGAGGGAGCTGTGGCCTCACTTTAGAGAGGAAAAACTTGCAGAGTCAGGGTACTTTCCTGAAAGATGCAGAGAATTCCTGCTTCTTCCTCCATCTCGTTGTGAACGGCAACGGTGATTTGAGCAAAACAAGCAAAAGGAAGAAAGACAAGCCAGCAATATTTCTTACAAGGTCTATGAGTCTCTTTTTCTGCAGAATGATATTTATAGAGGAGGAGCTAGAAAGATTTGTAAGCAGCAATTGAACCATTTTCACTGGACATACTTAATTAGGCGGAAAAATTGTTCTTACAGAAACAGTGTGGTGAGCCCAGGCCGGGTCATCTTCTTGTCTTTTATCTGAATTTACAGCTAACTTTCCTGTGTTGTTGTTGATGATGATGTTTTCCAACTTAGAACTTCCTTTTTGGCTTTGTATTAATCACCTGATTATGGAGGTCTGGACTCACACAAGGGGATCCTTAGAGCTGGGATGTAGTCAGCCTTCCTTTGCCTCTTAGTCTCTGGTTACAAATTCTGAGAAGCACAACAGGAAGACAAACCTTGGAAGCAGGCAGTGACTGGCTTCTGATTGGCCTCGGGTTTTCTCTGGGACAGCAGGCAACTGCTCACTTGCTCAGGACTGGCTGCTCGGCAGGCTGAATGAAGTTAATTAGTTCAGGTGGGACTTGAGTACAGGATCTCGGTGTCCCTGGCATCCCCTCTTATCTATCTGAGCAAAATGGATGCAGAGTGACAAGCGAGAAGCTGCCAGGTCTGGCCTTATTTTAACCACAGGACTCACACCAGCAAGTGTCATATTGTCTTTGAAGAGGAAGGAATTGAAGTCCATAACCTCATTCTGCCAATTCTCACAACTCCCCTCTTGACTTCTAAACAATTCATCGGTTCTAATAAATTAAGGTTAGACTCAGTTGAGAGTGAGCTTAGCTTTCTTTTTTTTATATATTTTTTTATTATTATTAACTTGAGTATTTCTTATATACATTTCGAGTGTTATTCCCTTTCCCGGTTTCCGGGCAAACATCCCCCTCCCCCCTCCCCTTCCTTATAGGTGTTCCCCTCCCAACCCTCCTCCGCTTGCTTCCCTCTCCCAACAGTCTAGTTCACTGGGGGTTCAGTCTTAGCAGGACCCAGGGCTTCTTCCACTGGTGCTCTTACTAGGATATTCATTGCTACCTATGAGGTCAGAGTCCAGGGTCAGTCCATGTATAGTCTTTGGGTAGTGGTTAGTCCCTGGAAGCTCTGTTTGGTTGGCATTGTTGTACATATGGGGTCTCGAGCTCCTTCAAGCTCTTCCAGTTCTTTCTCTGATTCCTTCAACGGGGGTCCTGTTCTGTTCAGTGGTTTCCTGCTGGCATACGCCTCTGTATTTGCTGTATTCTGGCTGTGTCTCTCAGGAGCGATATGCATTCACATTTTGATCATCCGTCTTGAGTTTCATTTCTTCTAGGCATCTAGGGTAATTCAAGCATTTGGGCTAATAGCCACTTATCAATGAGTACATACCATGTATGTCTTTCTGTGATTGGGTTAGCTCACTCAGGATGATATTTTCCAGTTCCAACCATTTGCCTACGAATTTCATAAAGTCATTGTTTTTGATAGCTGAGTAATATTCCATTGTGTAGGTACCACATTTTCTGTATCCACATTGAAGGGCATCTGGGTTCTTTCCAGCTTCTGGCTATTATAAATAAGGCATGCGATGAACATAGTCTTTTTTTATATGTTGGGGCATCTTTTTGGGTATATGCCCAGGAGAGGTATGGCTGATCCTCAGGCAGTTCAATGTCCAATTTTCTGAGGAACCCAGATTATTTCCAGAATGGTTGTAGCAGTCTGCAACCCCACCAACAATGGAGGAGTGTTCCCCTTTCTCCACATCCTCGCCAGCATTTGCTGTCACCTGAGTTTTTGATCTTAGCCATTCTCACTGGTGTGAGGTGAAATCTCAGGGTTGTTTTGATTTGACTTAATAACGATGTTGAACATTTTTTTAGGTGTTTCATTCTCTCAGCTGTGAATTCCTTTGTTTAGCTCTGAACCCCATTTTTTAATAGGGTTATTTGTCTCCTAAGTGGTCTAACTTCTTGAGTTCTTTGTATATTTTGGATATAAGCCCTCTATCTGTTTGTAGGATTGGTAAAGATCTTTCCCAATCTGTTGGTTGCCGTTTTGTCCAAACCACAGTGTCCTTTGCCTTAGAAGTTTTTGCAGTTTTATGAGATCCCAATTTCCATTCTGATCATAGAGCATAAGCCATTGGTGTTTTGTTCAGGAAATTTTTCCAGTGCCCATGTGTTCCAAATGCTTCCTAGTTTTTTTCTATTAGTTTGAGGTATCTGGTTTGATGTGGAGGTCCTGATCCACTTGGACTTAAGCTTTGTACAGGGTGATAAGCATGGATCGATCTGCATTCTTACATGTTGACCTCAGTTGAACCAGCACCATTTGCTGAAAAACTATTTTTTTCCATTGGATGGTTTTGGCTCCTTTGTCAAAAAAATCAAGTGACCATAGGTGTGGATTCATTTCTGGGTCTTCAATTCTGTTCCAATTCATCTGTCTGTCTCTGTACCAATACCATGCAGTTTTTATCACTATTGCTCTGTAATACTGCTTGAGTTCTGGGATAGTGATTCCCCCTGAAGTCCTTTTATTGTTGAGGATAGTTTTAGCTATCCTGGGTTTTTTGTTATTCCAGATGAATTTGCAAATTGTTCTGTCTAACTCTTTGAAGAATTGGATTGGTATTTTGATGGGGATTTTATTGAATCTGTAGATCGCTTTTGGTAAAAATGGCCATTTTTACTATATTAATCCTGCCAATCCATGAGCATGGGAGATCTTTCCATCTTCTGAGATCTTCTTCAATTTCTTTCTTCAGAGTCTTGAAGTTCTTATTGTACAGATCTTTCCTTGCTTGGTTAAAACGCACCGAGGTACTTTATATTATTTGGATCTATTATGAAGGGTGTCATTTCCTAATTTCTTTCTCGGCCTGTTTCTCTTTTGTGTAGAGGAAGGCTACTGATTTATTTGAGTTAATTTTATACCCAGCCACTTTGCTGAAGTTGTTTATCAGCTTTAGTAGTTCTCTGGTGGAACTTTTGGGATCACTTAAATATACTATCATATCATCTGCAAATAGTGATATTTTGACTTCCTCTTTTCCGATCTGTATCCCTTTGACCTCCTTTTGTTGTCTGATTGCTCTGGCCAGAACTTCAAGAACTATATTGAATAAGTAGGAGAGAGGGCAGCCTTGTCTAGTCCCTGATTTTAGTGGTTTTCTTCCATTTAGTTTAATGTTAGCAACTGGTTTGCTGTATATGGCTTTTTTTTACTATGTTTAGGTATCCTTGAATTCTATTCTTTCCAGGACTTTTTATCATGAAGGGTGTTGAATTTTGTCAAATGCTTTTTCAGCATCTAATGAAATGATCATGGTTTGTTCTTCAGTTTGTTTATATAATGGATCGTTGATGGTTTTCTGATATTAAACCATCCCTGCATGCCTGGGATGAAGCCTACTTGATCATGGTGGATGATTGTTTTGATGTGCTCTTGGATTCGGTTTGCCAGAATTTTATTGATTATTTTTGCATCGATATTCATAAGGGAAATTGGTCTGAAGTTCTCTTTCTTTGTTGGGTCTTTGTGTGGTTTAGGTATAAGAGTAATTGTGGCTTCATAGAAGGAATTCGGTAGTGCTCCATCTGTTTCAATTTTGTGGAATAGTTTGGATAATATTGGTACGAGGTCTTCTATGAAGGTCTGATAGAATTCTGCACTAAACCCGTCTGGACCTGGGCTCTTTTTGGTTGGGAGACCTTTAATGACTTCTTCTATTTCCTTAGGAGTTATGGGGTTGTTTAACTGGTTTATCTGTTCCTGATTTAACTTCGGTACCTGGTATCTGTCTAGGAAATTGTCCATTTCCTGCAGATTTTCAAGTTTTGTTGAATATAGGCTTTTATAGTAAGATCTGATGATTTTTTGAATTTCCTCTGAATCTGTATTTATGTCTCCCTTTTCATTTCTGATTTTGTTAATTTGGACACACTCTCTGTGTCCTCTCGTTAGTCTGGCTAAGGGTTTATCTATCTTGTTGATTTTCTCAAAGAACCAACTTTTGGTTCTGTTGATTCTTTCTATGGTTCTTTTTGTTTCTACTTGGTTGATTTCAGCTCTGAGTTTGATTATTTCCTGCCTTCTACTCCTCCTGGGTGTATTTGCTTCTTTTTGTTCTAGAGCTTTTAGGTGTGCTGTCAAGCTGCTGACATATGCTCTTTCCTGTTTCTTTCTGCAGGCACTCAGCGCTATGAGTTTTCCTCTTAGCACAGCTTTCATTGTGTCCCATATGTTTGGGTATGTTGTACCTTCATTTTCATTGAATTCTAAAAAGTCTTTAATTTCTTTCTTTATTTCTTCCTTGACCAGGTTATCATTGAGTAGAGCATTGTTCAATTTCCATGTATATGTGGGCATTCTTCCCTTATTGTTATTGAAGACCAGTTTTAGGCCATGGTGGTCTGATAGCATGCGTGGGATTATTTCTATCTTTCTGTACCTGTTGAGGCCTGTTTTTTGACCAATTATATGGTCAATTTTGGAGAAAGTACCATGAGGAGCTGAGAAGAAGGTATATCCTTTTGCTTTAGGATAGAATGTTCTATAAATATCCGTTAAGTCCATTTGGCTCATGACTTCTCTTAGTCTGTCTACATCTCTGTTTAATTTCTGTTTCCATGATCTGTCCATTGATGAGAGTGGGTGTTGAAATCTCCACTATTATTGTGTGAGGTGCAATGTGTGTTTTGAGCTTTAGTAAGGTTTCTTTTTAATGTAAGTCCTTGTATTTGGGGCATAGATATTTAGGATTGAGTTCATCTTGGTGGATTTTTCCTTGATGAATATGAATCTTATCTTTTTTGGATGACTTTTAGTTGAAAATTGATTTTATCTGATATTAGAATGGCTACTCCAGCTTGCTTCTTCTGACCATTTGCTTGGAAAGTTGTTTTCCAGCCTTTCACTCTGAGGTAGTGTCTGTCTTTGTCTCTGAGGTGTGTTTCCCTGTAGGCAGCAGAATGCAGGGTCCTCGTTGCGTATCCAGTTTGTTAATCTATGTCTTTTTAGTGGGGAGTTGAGGCCATTGATGTTGAGAGATATTAAGGAATAGTGATTATTGCTTCCGGTTGTATTCATATTTGGATGTGAGGTTATGTTTGTGTGCTTTTCTTCTCTTTGTTTTGTTGCCAAGAGGATTAGTTTCTTGCTTCTTCTAGGGTATAGCTTGCCTCCTTATGTTGGGCTTTACCATTTATTATCCTTTGTAGTGCTGGATTTGTAGAAAGATATTGTGTAAATTTGGTTTTGTCATGGAATATCTTGGTTTCTCCATCTATATTGTTTGAGAATTTTGCAGGATACAGTAACCTGGGCTGGCATTTGTGTTCTCTTAGGGTCTGTATGACATCAGTCCAGGATCTTCTGGCCTTCATAGTTTCTGGCGAAAAGTCTTGTGTGATTCTGATAGGTCTGCCTTTATATGTTACTTGACCTTTTTCCCTTACTGCTTTTAATATTCTTTCTTTATTTTGTGCATTTGGTGTTTTGACTATTATGTGACGGGAGGTGTTTCTTTTCTGGTCCAATCTATTTGGAGTTCTGTAGGCTTCTTTGTATGCCTATGGGTATCTTTTTTTAGGTTAGGAAGTTTTCTTCTATGATTTTGTTGAAGATATTTACTGGTCCTTTGAGCTGGGGAGTCTTCACTCTCTTTCTATACCTATTATCCTTAGGTTTGATCTTCTCATTGAGTCCTGGATTTCCTGTATGTTTTGGACCAGTAGCTTTTTCTGCTTTACATTATCTTTGACAGTTGAGTCAATGATTTCTATGGAATCTTCTGCTCCTGAGATTCTCTCTTCCATCTCTTGTATTCTGTTGGTGAAGCTTGTATCTACAGCTCCTTGTCTCTTCTTTTGGTTTTCTATATCCAGGGTTGTTTCCATGTGTTCTTTCTTGATTGCTTCTATTTCCATTTTTAATTCCTTCAACTTTTTGATTGTGTTTTTCCTGGAATTCTTTCAGGGATTTTTGTGTCTCCTCCTCTATGGGCTTCTTACTTGTTTATTTATGTTTTCCTGGAATTCTTTCAGGCATTTTTTTACGATTCCTCTGTAGGCTTCCTACTTGTTCTCTAAGGGAGTTCTTCATCTTTCTTGAAGTCCTCCAGCATCATGGTCAAATATGATTTTGAATCTAGATCTTGCTTTTCTGGTGTGTTTGGATATTCCATGTTTGTTTTGATGGGAGAATTGGGTCTGATGGTGCCAGGTAGTCTTGGTTTCTGTTGCTTGTTCCTGCGCTTGCCTCCTTCGCCATCAGATTATCTCTAGTGTTACTTTTTGTTCTGCTATTTCTGAGAGTGGCTAAACTGTCCTATAAGCCTGTGTGTCAGGAGTGCTGTAGACCTGTTTTCCTGTTTTCTTTCTGCCAGTTATGGGGACAGAGTGTTCTGCTTTCGGGCGTGTACTTTTTCCTCTCTACAGGTCTTCAGCTGTTCCCGTGGACCTATGTCTTGAGTTCACCAGGCAGGTCACTTGCAGCAGAAAAGTTGGTCTTACCTGTGGACCTGAGGCTCAAGTTCGCTCGCGGGTGCTGCTCACGGGCTCTCAAGGGCGGCAGCAACCAGGAAGATTATGCCCTTCAGGGTTCCAGATATCTTTGGTGTTTTCCTCTGGGATCAGTACTGTGTGCAGCGTGCAGTCTCTTCTGGTTTCCCAGGCGGTCCGCCTCTCTGAAGGTTTAGCTCTCCTCCCACGGGATTTGGGTGCAGAGAACTGTTTATCTGGTCGGTCCCTTCAGGTGCGGTGTCTCAGACGCGTGGACCTGCTGCCCTGGCCCCTCCTCTTCACGGGTACCCAGAGGCCGTTAACAGTTTCCTCCTGGGCCAGGGGATGGGCAGGTGGGCAGCGTTGGTGGTCTCCTCCGCTGCTGCCTCAGGAGTGCCCGCCCATGCTCCCTCCAGGGGGCCTGGGAGCAGAGAGCTGCTGAGGGCAGGGATCCCGCCGGCCCCGAGTTCACAAACACCGGAAGTGTCCGGTCCCAGAGGAACTCTGCCTCTGTGAGACCTGAGTTCACCAGGCAAGTCGTTTGTAGCAGAAAGTTGGTCTTACCTGTGGACCCGAGGCTCAAGTTGCCGCCGGGGTGCTGCCCACGGAAGCCTCTGCGGCGGCAGCAACCAGGAAGAATGCCCTTCAAGCTTAGCTTTTCTTAAAGGCAAGATTTTATTTCTTTATATTTTAAGTACTGTCTAGGAGATAGGTTACAGACTGAATTGTGTTTCCCCCAAATTTAGATCCTAATACCTAGTACCTCCAAATGCTATCACATTGGAGATGAAATCTTTATTATTCAAAGCAGGTAGGTAAGGGGAAGTCTTAAGTGAACTTCATGGATGTGACTATTGGGAGAGAAAATTTGAATAGAGTCATGCATCAGGTGTGGTGATGCTAAAAGACAGAGATAAGACAATTAGAAGAGAAGGGGAAAGGCTGAGCTATATTCCTCCCTCTGCTCTCCAAAGGAACAAGCCCTGAATTGAGCTTCTTCCCTCCTGAACTTTAAGATAGATTTCTGCTACTTCTTGGTGCGTTCCTTGATAGTCTGCAAACTAATACAGCATGCTAGCATTGCATATTCTTAAACTCAGGTTGCCCCTTTCTGTGGTTAATGACTATAGTCTAACTTAAAACTCAGGGGACCTACCTGTCCATGGTTCTGTAGCTAAGTAACAGACAAGGCTGGGTTGTAACCCATGTGCTTGACTCAGTATTTTCCCTCTTCTCTTCTGAACATGTTCATGAAGCTAAAGGAGATACATTGCTTTTCTTAAAGGGGAAGATAAATATATTAAAAGTACAGGCAAAAGATAATAGTACTTGCCACACAAGTTTAGCAATGTTATATTTCCTTCAGATTTTTTCCTCTCAGAGGAATAAATCATCACATATAATCCAGTTACTCTTCTTCACATCATTTTCTCTCCTTCATGCTAAAGGAAAACACTAACTTTTAATTTGGTTTACATTCAGTCCATGTTTTAATAGTATCCTCTTGTATGTATTTATCCATTAATAATATGATACTTTATCACCCCCTACATGAACAAAATAGATGGTATGGCACCATCCTGTCACCTAAACTTTTTAAAAACATAGCACTGTGCTATGATATATCTGCATAAACATACATAGAACTAGGTTTGCTGTTCAGGAACATCCTGTGATATTCATTGTCTAGTAAGCATAAAGTGATATAAGGTACTATCACAGTTGGAATTATTAAGCTTGTCCTTTGTGTGTATGTGCACGTTTGTCTTAAGTTAATATACCTAGCAGTTGGATTGATGTGTCACAAATAGATACTTCTTTATTTTTATCATTACAAAACTGAACGTCAAGTGGCTTGTAATTGCTTCCTTGAGAATATATGTTCCCCTCCAGACAATATCATCAGAGCTTAAGTTTCTGGTCCAATTTAAAAATTATGTGTACTCTCTATCCAAGCACCGTTGAGGACTTCTTTGCCTTCTGACACCTGACCCTTATACAAACTGAACTACGGATTTACTCTTGCGGTTTTTAGATAGGTTCCCTGAAGGGGAATTCCAACTGTTACAACAGACATCCCTAATTCATCTCCGAGAGGCCAGATTGTTCATTGGATCAATGGCTGTAATGGTGGGTAGAGTTACCTCATTGGACGGATAAATGATGCGAACAGGAGATGAAACTGAACAGGCAGATAAGGTGCTGGGACCCAGACGGCAGCAGTTCTGAAATGTCCTTCGTTTTCTGACCAGGAAGCCAGAGGGAGCTGTGTTTTCTTATCGTCTTGTAAATGGATTCCAAGGCTCTGTTATACCTGTGAGTGGAGACTGGAACTCCAGCTTAGATATTAGTAATCTCTCCCAGTAAACAGTTTTGGCAGTGAGTCTCTAGGGTTTTGACGTTGTTTTTGGTGAGAGTGAGTAATGCCTATTCCTTAACTTCAGCTGATCTCCTAAATTATTTTAGGATTATGTCTTTAGAGTCAAGCTACCACAACAGCATTAAAGACCTGTTATGGAAAAACTTCTGGTCAAAAGAATAAAATCTCTGACCTGGACATGTGCCTAACATTTTAGTTGGATGGGGAAAGGGACCTCCCCTCTGGGACCATTCCTAGGAAAGCAGTTTTATGCCAGTCATGCTAAAGAGTTAGACAGAATAATTATCTCTTGAGTGAGAGGCGAACTTTTCCATCTCCAAATCCCTGTCCCCTAGTGTTGTCTGACAGCGTCACACCTATGTATCTATGTAAGTCTGTCTGCTTCTATGAATTACTCAGAAAAGTATAACTTTGCTTTTGTTCACTTTAACTCCTTTCTGAGAATGCTTTCTCTAACACTTTGGGCTTCCCTAGTACTTTGTGGTTTCTTATTCTTTCTCTAAGACTCCCTACTCTACCAAGTGGCTGCCTGCCAGTGTGTGGCTGACCTCATGGCCTTTTCCCTTTTCTTTTCTTTCTTTCCTATGCATCTGTCAAGGTTTACAGCTTATTTGCCCTGAGTATTTGTGTGTGCACATGCCTGTGCATGCATGTGTGCATGCGTGCGTGCATACTTGAGTGCGTGTGTGTGTGTGTGTGCTAATTTTACTTTTTTTCTGAGTATTTTCAAACTTGTAATAAACTTGCTCTTGAATTTCAAAAATAGATGAACACATATATACATACATATAAACATAATTTATAAATATATTTATATATTTTATATATATATATTTATATGTATATATTTTATACATATAAACAGCATTTATATTCACTTTTATTCATAAAGTATTATTTTTCATGTAATATTATATCTATTTATATTACATTTTATAAACTGTATCATAACTTGCTTTTCTCGGTGTATTCATGAGATTTATCTGTTTCCATATTCATTGTTCTCATTTAGTAAGTTTCATTGCTATGTAGTATTCCACCATGTAAAAGTAATACATTTTGATTTTCCGTTCTTCCTTCCCTTTTTCTCCATACCATATCCTTTCATCCCACCCCCATATTCTTCTCTTATAGCCATTTATGCTGTCCCCAGTTGTCACAGCTTATATATGACTCCTAGCACATATAGGGGAAAGGTTCTCTAAATGGTATAGTATTGCTATCCTGGGATAAACAATGCCTTTAATTTCATAGATATTGTCAAATCATTTTTATGATGCTACCAGCAGATGTGGGGATTCTTATTGTATCATATTTTGCTCAGCATTTTTCTCTGTCATGGTTTTCAGGTAATTGATCTAAGATTGTATGCAGGCTACATATGTGTGTGGGCATGCATTTATGTTTGTATGCTTGCATACGTGCATACATTGACTTTTGGAGGTCAGAGGTTGATATCAGTGTGTACCTCTGGTTGTTTCTCCACTTTGTTATTTATTTACATATTCATTGATTTGAGGTAGGGTCTCTTAGTGAACGTGTAGCTCTCCATTTTGACTAGATTGGCCTGCTAGAGAGCCCACCAGGATCCTCCTTTCTCCATCCTCCAGCATCGAGGTTATAAGCCCAGGCCATTGTAGATGGTTTTTGTGTGCTTCTAGGGATCTGATGCTTGTGCAGAAGGTACTTTACCCACTGAACCATCTCTTGGTCCCCATGGTTGCTATTGCATAAATCTCTCCTTTGAATGAGAAAAGTATATACCAACTTATCTTGTGTTAAGTTCAGTGTTTGATAATAAACAGACAAAAGAAGGCCTTGATTTGTAGCAGTTGCTCATTTTTAAGGCGTACATTTCCCATTGTGGCCAATTTCAAGTCACTACTATACACAATTTTAAGTCATCAGTGTGACATCACTGAGAGTGACCATGCTCCACTGGGACTCTTCCAGCCAGTTCACTGGGACAGCACAGCCAGTTCAAGCTTAACAACCCCCACTTTTCTCATATTCAATGTTTGTTTGTGTGTGAGTGTATGTGACTGTGCATGTGTGTACACATGTGTATGCACTCAAAGTCCAGGCTAATGGAGGCATTTCCTCAATTGAAGTTCTCTTTACTCAAATAATGCTAATTTATGTAAAGTTGACCAAAACTAAGCAGAGTTCTAACATCAGTTGTGCCCATAATATTTAAGATGCCATTTACTTAGCATTGATCTGCAGTGTTGTACAGCTCATAAATCAAATGTTCTTTAGAAGTTCTTCAGCTGACTTCCTTGGCATACTTAATGATTTATGGGTCAAAACCACATCAGCTCAAAGATACCGCCATGTAGTCCACATTGTTCTTCCTCGGAATCATTTGGCTTTCTCTCTGCTTTTATTCAGTCACTGTGGACCTTTTATTCATAACACTATTTCTGTACATCAGGATCATGGGAGTAATTCTTTCATAAAGGAACCAATTTTACTGAAATGACGAATCAAGACCACTGTTTGATGTACTTTCATAGGAATTCATATTTCAAGTGCAGCCAAGAAGTATATTGCAGTCTCTTCTGAGTTTTTATCCAGTTATTCTGAGATCTTCTCAGTTCCTCAACTTTGGCCTGTGGAGCTTGGTGTTGGCTGACAAAGGAGAGAAGAAAACAAACTTAACTGTGTGCTCTTTCGAAGATACTTCTAGTTACATAGACATCAACCACTCCTTTCTCAATAGCCTTGAAAGTCTACTGTTCAAGTACAAAATGCAACTCAAGAGTAGTTGAGTGGCAGCATCAAGATCAGAACCAAACTGTAGCTTCATGATGTTTTGAACTACTACATAGCTCAGAGTGTAGCAGCTGATTTAATAGTAGAAATAGTCAAGCCAATACTAATGGCAGGGCAGATGCTTTGGTAAAATACTTCTGTTTCTATAATCTGTCCATCAGTGATGATAATGATGCTTGTTGGAGTGAAAATAAGCACATTGCCAATCTGTGTTTCTGTGACTGACAAGCTGTTAAGGAGTCAACACCAAATGGACCGTTTCTCTTGGTTGTTCTTGCAAAGAGCAACACATCAACCAAAAAAGGCTTCCCCTCCAGGGGGTTGCCAGGGCAACAGAGACTTCTAATAATCAGGAGTCTAACAAGTCATCAAAGATGTTCAAGCATGCTTGCGTTTGTCTAATAGTCTCCATAGAACAGCCAGACTAGTGATTCAGGTTCACAGTAGTATCCCCAGCACCCATAGGTGGTGCCTTCCAATGGCATAAAGTCACTTCCCCAGCTGCGTCATGGTAGACCATTTTGCCCAATAGCAAGCTAGGTCCAGTACATCTCTTTTCAGTCAGCTCCATCACTCAAATGTTTCTGGTTAGTGATCATGTCAGTAGTGAGTGATATTTTCCCAGTCCATCTGCCACCAATAATCACCTAGCACTGACCACAATCAATCAGCAGCCAGCTGTCCACATCTTTGACACCAGCCTGCATAGATTCCCACATAGGTAATTAAGAAACATTTCCAGGAGTTTTCAGGCCAACTTGCCCATGGATCGTGGAGCCAAGTAAACTCTTCTATTACAGGCAGAAGCAGAGGCATCTAATATGGAACTCAATAGCTCCTTGCCAACTGAGCCATCCACAGCATTTTCTGTACTCTTCTAATAAGCTCCTTTCTTAATCAGTTTATCATTACCAGACAGAACCCTATCAACATAATCTAGTTGAGAGACATATCCATTATACCAGTTGAAAACACTACCATTTCTTCCCTTAGAGTGTTCTTCATCCCACATACTGAACATATCATCAGTATATAAGGCATACTCAGTCTCTTCAACGTCAACAGAGATACAACAACAAGATTACACTCTAAGAACAGAGGACATCTTGAGAGTAGGTACCATTTTCCTGAAAAGGAGGGTCCTTGAAATGATGAATGATGATCTCAAAGCATGTTTGGAAACCACCACTGCATGAATGCATGTGAGTGGCATGGCTTGTCCTTCAATATTTCTTCCAAAGCTACAATTTAACTTCGAATAGACAGCTCAGTGAGGAAGGGAAAGGTCAAGAAATCCATCTAATTTGAAACTTTTAATAGCGTGGTATAGCGATGTGGGAGTAGAATAGACACTGGATGAAAATTGAGGAAGTTTTTTTAAAAAAATATTTATTACTGTTTGTCTGGTCTGAAGTATGTTCTGTTTTTGCTGAATAAAATGAGGATGAGAGATAGTACACTTACCTTAGAGAGGTGGCTGTTCTGATTACTGCAGGGTTGTAGTTAAGGTTCTTTGATAGGGAGATAGCTCAGTCAGAGAAGTCCTTTCTGCATAAGCTTGAAGACCTGAGTTTAGGTGCCTAAGCCCAAATAAAAGACATTGGCTCATACCCGAGACTCTAGTGTTGGAGATTGGAGACAGAAGAATCCTGAAGGCTCTCTGGCCATCAGTCTAGTTGAAATGGCAAGGGCCAGGTTCAGAGAGAGACTCTGAACAAAAAGAAAGGTTTCTTGAAGAAGAACTGAGGAAAGGCATTTTATCAGCCTCTAACCCCTACATGTACCTGCTTAGATATGCAGTCCCACGTAAGTATATGAACACCTATGCTACTAAAGTGCATACACACAGACACACACACAGAGACACACACAGACACACACAGACACACACACACACACACACACACTTAAAAATAATTAAATAAACAAAATTCTTATAAAAGTGTCCTATTAACAGAAAAAAATAATTCCAAAAAACAAACTCTCTTATAAAAATATCCTAGTTAACCAGAAAATGGGTCCTAATACCCCCTGAACTATTATTCCATAAATACACCCATAAGGAAGGGGGAGGGAAGGGGACGGAAACCGGAAAGGGAATTGAAATTAGAAAATCAGGTTTCCTAAATTTTTATATCCACATTTCCATTAGAATTTCATTACATTTCTATGCTAGTTTGGGGTGTACTTAATTATATAAATTCATCTTTTGAGTGTAAGTATTATATTTCTTTATATATTTAATTTTTTCCTTTACAAAATTTATATAACTTTTTAATCACTTCTTATATAAGATGCCTTTTATTTTTGTTACTATAGATGGTGTCTTAAAATTTTAGGTATTTTATTTTAGTGAACTTCAAGCTCAACTTCGATTTCATAATATTTTGAAGAGACTTTGGTAAGAACCTTGTGAAGTTTTGTAGATTAATTTTGAAGAGAGCTCTTCATTATGCATAAGTTATACTTCTCATATGTTTAGAATCTTTTAAATAATTAATTAATTTATTTCTTATGTGTGTGGATACAGGCTGCGTATACAAGTGCATGTGCACGTGCAGTTAGAGGAGAGCTTGCAGGATTCACCTTGAGTGATTCAGTTTTTTTCCTCTACTATATGGGCTCTGAGTATTGAACTCAGATTATCAGACTTGTTGGTAATCCTTGATAGATGTTATTCAAGACATATTAGCATTATGCCTAGGTGCTGTATGTTATCAGTTGTTGTTATGAATGAGAAGTTTTATTTCTGTTGCACTTGTTATCCATGTGTAGCTGTACATACATGACCATGAAATTTTGCATAGTGACCTTATTGAATGTTATGAATGCCATTGAATGTCAGATTATGAGATTTTATAGCTTGCTATTTTCTTGAATTTTCAATTTCTAAATTTTCTTTTGTCTGTATGTTGTATATGTGTATAGAATATATGTATGTTTTTTGCTGATGTATACACAAGTGCATGTGGTTCTGAATGCATGTGTGTGTCTCCATTTATGTTGACATTGGATGCCTTCTTCAATTGCTCTCCACCCTGGTTTTTGAGTCAGGATCTCTCACTGAACTCATCAGTTGGCTAAGCTGGCTAACAAGCTCCAAGTATTCCCTCTCCCTGCACTGTGAGTAGAGCTGAGGGTCACTGTGTCTGTCTTTTCTGTGAGTAATGGAGATCTAAACTCAAGCTGTTTTGCTGCAGGCATTTTATCCACTATGGAACTTCCCATCCCCTTGACTTTTCTATGTAAATAATCTTATAATTGGCAAATCATAGCAATTGTGCCTTTATTTTTGTACAGCTAATATATAAGTTCTTTTCATCATTTTTATCATGACTAGGAATATCAAGGATACGTTAAGTCACATGAATAATGAAATGCAACATTTCTCTGTGTAGTTAGTGGCAAGGTCAGTATGAATTCAAATCAATAACCTCAGTTACTCTGTTATGCTGAAACCAATAGTTTATCTTGCACTTCCTAAAAGTAATTAAAAATGTTTTGAGACTATAAGATAATTACACCATTTTTCTTCAAATTCCCTTCTCTATCAGTCCCTTCCCTTTACATGTTACAGGTATGTGTGTGTGTGTGTGCGTGTGCGTGTGCGTGTGTGTGTGTGTGTGTGTGTGTGTGTGTATTCTTCCATAAATATATAAATGCAACCAAGTACAACCATTCAATCTGTATAATGCCTTTACTGCGTGTATATGCCTTTAGGATTTGGTATCGGATACCCAATTAATGTGCTCCTCCCTGGAGATGACTAGTTCTCATGTTCCTGGCATTCCTAAGTTGCTTGCAGTTCTTCATCTGTGGTTGATGCCTCATGAGTTTTACTCCTTTCACATTAGCACGTCTCTTGGTGATGTCTCTGTTCAGGACATGGCATCCGTATGGATGAGTGTAGCTTCTCAGATCTTTCTAGGAGGTGAAGTCTCGTAGCAAACTTCCTGTTCTTCTGACTTGTAGAATCTTTCTGCCCCATCTTACAGAATGACCCTTGAGCCACACATATAAGTGTTGTGTTGTACATCATCACATTTATCCATTGGGCTTTACAGCCATGCACTTTGATTGACCATGGTTTTCTGTAATGGTCTCCATCCGTTCTTATGCTTTCTTTGTATTTCTGTTTGATTTTGTAACGCTAAGCATTTGGAAAAATACTGGTTCACTGAATTATACAGATCTCTTAAGTGAAGAAATTTTCATCACAAAGTGCCAAAAATCACGTTTATTAATATAACCATGATCTTCCTAGAACAGTTTTAAAACATTGCAGTGCTTTTAAGCTCACGGTGATGAATACCAATTTTACAAAATTCTAATTTCCCAATTTTCACTTGAAAGCTTGGATTCCATCACTGGCAACAGATATTGTTAGTTGTCACTTGCTTTCCTTGACATGTCAGACTTATTACATTTATTCTTCAGAAAAATGTATGCCTAAACCCAAACATTGATAACTAGAGTTTCAATGTCTGGTACTCATTCTTCTGTGTATAAATGGTTTGTCATGGGAAGCTTGGAAGTTCATTTCACAGTCTACACGTCTGAGCAATGGCTTTTCCTTCAGACAACTGAAAGGCTTCAATATGTTCAGAAAGTGCTTTGCCCTGTTTCCCATTTTGTCACACTATTAACGGACATATACTCAAAATTTGAGATTGAGTAAAATTAATGATAGAGTATCACAAAGACTATTTGTAAGCAAAACTGGTGGAGGCCAGCTAGGTGGAATATTTGTGGAATATTTTTCCCTGAAGGTATACTCAACTATGGCAAAATTCTGCATAGGACTCCATGCAAACCTTTGCACTAAGATACTAGCCCCCAATCAGGTTGTTTAGCAATGGAATACAGCATCCCCGGGATGATTCCATTTCTCCTCGGAGTGCCTGATGAGACATCCTTTCTTTACACATAAAGCAGGTCACAACTGTAAATGTCCAGCGATTGCTGTTCTCGTTCTTGATAGGGCTTGGGCATCCCATACAACTGCAGAAATCAAGAAGGATAAGTCCTATCTCCCAGTCTCCTTGGAAGCATGGCAGCCTTCTTTGGATAACTTCACAGCCGGCTTCCGTCCACTTTCATCTGAGCCACAGACATTGCTTTGTAATGAGTCCTTTCTCTGACTTCTCTGAGTGCCCATGCTTATCTTTTTCTCTTCTTTGGTACTCTACACCTCTGTCCCGCATGGAATGGTGAACTCTATTCTGTCCCTGTAGTTACTAGATAAAACCAGTTTAACTAGTGTCCTTCTGTGTTTACATCTGACGTGGTGTGAGGAAATCACTGATCCCTGTTGCAATTTCCACTCAATACTGTTCTTACAATACTACTTTCCATGGATGTCAATGCCATGAAAATGGCAGATAATAGCCTAGTGTTATAATTTTGATATAGTGTATGGTCTTTTCGCTTATTTGAAGTTTCATTATTATTATTATTATTATTATTGTTATTATTATTATTATTTTGTATGTTTTATAAGATATTTGGAGAATTTGATGACCTTTTATTACAAAATTTTAATCTACTTACATTTGTTTTATTGAATTTAATCAAAACCATTTAACAGATTATTTTCTTATTTTCCTTGTTTGATTTTGTCAGATTTTTCTAATTTTTCCCTCCATTGAAGTTTGTCTTTGATTTATGATTTATAGTTTCTTTGTCAGATTTTTCTAATTTTTCCCTGTACTTTTTGTTTCTTTCATTTCTTTCACCTTTATTGTAGATGAATATATATCTTTTCTTTGATGTCTTTTTTTATTTTGGTTATATAGTTTCTCTGGAAGAACAAAGAAGTGATGTGCTCTTTTAATCATTCTTACAAATAATATATTAAACCTTGTGAGAATAGGAATTTCAGAGAAAGAACTGTTTCGAGGACCCTATTGCAATGCCAAGCCACCAGAGCTTCCAGGGACTAAGCCACTTTTGGACTGACCCTGACTTTGACCTTGTAGATGAATATATATCTTTTCTAAAATTAATTTTGACTCTGGCTATATGGAGTAGATCATTTAGGTATTTTAAATTCTATTTTGGTACCTAATTTTAATCTATATCCTCACACATGTCTCCTTTTCCTATTTCTGTTCATATTTGACTGCTTTATTTTCATATTTTTTAATGTTACAGATATTATTTATTGCTTTGAGATATGGAACACTTCTATTTTAAATTCATTTTTTTCTCCACATTTCAATGATTGGCTTTCTTTTCTTAGCTTGGCCATTTTTAATATGCTAGAAATTTCAGTTTGCAAGCTTTCCTTGAGCAACAGTTCCCTAGTGTGACTTTGTGCTAATTCTTTCCTGCCTGCGATTTCGTGAGCATGATTTATCCTATCTGATATCTGATAGAGTCAGCTTTTACATCGTGGCTCCACGCACTTGTCTCATAGTGATACTGGGGAAAGGACAGTCCTAGTAAAAAACCTTTCACCGGCTAATCTCTGGGGAAATTTTACCATGGGCACACACACATGAATGAATATATTCTGAGCATTTCTGGGTTTAGGTTGATTCCGATTCTGATGTGTCCATTTGCTTTTGTTTGCTTTTTTTTATACTTTATTTCTAGACATTGGATGTTTTATACGTGGTTTAAGGTTGTTGTCAACCTCACAGCACTATATATGTGAATGTCAGAGAAGGTTATATGATAATTCAAGGTATTATGCTGACTGGAAGCCTTTAGAGTATTTAAGAAGTCCTACTAAATAAGAGGCCACCACACATAATACCATAGAGGGTAGAGGTGGGGGATTAATTAATTAGAATGTTTACAACAGATACAATTATGCATGCTGAAGTCTTCATTTCGGTCTCTGCATTGTCTTATATGTTACTGGCCCTCAGTAGCCATTAAACTCTTGAGTTTACAGGCTCCACATCTGCTGTTTTGAATCTTCCCTAGTTGGCCCTGATTCGTTGCTGTTTCATGCTTGCTTCTCATGAATGCATCTCAATATCATTGTGGTTACTATATATCATTAAGATGGCCTTTATTATGGATCATCAAGTATTCACAACTGATTTTTGTATGTATGTAAAATATATGTGATGAAATTAGACATATGGCTTAATATAAAATTAAAAGCAGCAAACGTATGGATTGGAAATAGAAAGGAAATGGGTAATTTTAGTGGGCTATGAATTTGCAGACCACATGTCATTGTAAAATGTTCTGAAACCGTGAATTCAAGGCTATGTAGAGGACTCTGGAAGCATTCCTTTGTAGTATTTAATGTCCGTTCTATGGTTCAGCACAGTGGAGCACACTCATGACCTCAGCCTTTGGGAGACAGAGGCAGTAACATTGTTGTGAGTTTATGGTCAGCGTGGTTTACAAAGCAAGTTCCATGCCCATCCAGGACTGCATAGCAAGCCCCTGTCTTTAAAAACACTGTAAATATTAACTACCTTGAAATATTTTGATTTGATCTGGGACGATGCCTGTGTGATATGATTTGAGAAAAATAATAGGAAGACACATTGCCACCCCTGAATTCCTCCCTTAGTGATTACCACACTGTCTGCTCTGCATGTGAAAGAATCAATAATTTGTAGTCAGTAAAGGTTGAATATTTATAATCTAAATATCCAGAATGCAGAATTCTCCAAAATACAAACTCCTATTGTTAACACATAACCCACAATTGGAAAATTCCATACTTCAAGTATAGGTTGTAGTTAAAATATAAGCTTTCTAATACTATTGTGCAAAATTATAGTACCTACAGGCTACATGTATGATCAAGGGTTCTATGTTTAGACTTGGGTTTCATGTATTAATGACCTTCTTATGTATGCAAACTATGGTGATTTGGGAGAAAATGGCCCAAACATTATGAACATAATGAATGGCGCTATGGAGGTGTAGCCTTTTTTAAGTAGGTGTGGCCTTATTGGGGGAAGAGATCAGCTTTGAGGTCTTAGATGCCCAAACATGCCCAGCATGGCTGTCTGTCCTGCTGCCTGTGGATCAAGATGTAGAGCTCCCGGATCCTTCTCCAGCACCATGTCTGCCTGCCTGCTGCCATGCTCCCCACCATGGTGATAATGAACTAAACCTCTGAAGCTGTAAGCCAGCCCCAAGTGAATGCTTCTCTTTATAAGAGTTGCCTTGGTCATGGTATCTCTTTACAACAAAACCCTAACCAAGAAATTGGTGCACCAAGAAATGGGGAGATCTGGTGGGGTGGGTGGGGGACATCCACTTGGAGACAAGGGAGGAGGTGTGGTATATGGAACAGTTGGAGGGTGGACCAGGAGTAGGATAAAGTCTGGACTGTAAAAAAGATTAAAGAATAAACATAAATAAAAATAAAGAAGAAGCCTAGCCTCCTTCTACCAAAAAAAAAAAATTAATGGAAACAAACGAAGCTCAATTCCAATGCTTCTAACCTTGAACATTTTGTTAACTGATACTCAGCGGGCACTGGCCTTTCTCTGATAAGAATCTTAACATCTCCATCATCTCTGCTGTGCTGGAACTGAGTAGATTATCAATAGCCCTCTAGGCTGATTTTTTCATCCACTCATCCAACATTTATTGAATGCCATTCTATGTCAGTCTCTTCTTCATATTGTAGATGATTCAAAGATGAAAATTAGTACTTGTCTTTGGGAACTCACTGTCCCTGGAAGGATACATAGCATGAGACACTGTCACATAATGTAATAGGCGCTGTATAGGTGTGGTCTTGATAGATTAAGGAGGGAATAAGAAAGCAGTCCATGAAAATTAAGTAAAAATTTTTAATGAACGTGTCACATTTGAGTCTCTTGAAAGACTTGTAGGAAACCGGCTCCTAGGAGAAGAAGAAAGTCAAATGGATGCTGAAGTATTTTGAGGATGCAAAGTCCAACTCAGTGATGTGGACAAATGTAGAGAAACACAGGGCTCCGGGAGAATGATAAAGCACCAGTAACAACATTCGTTATCCTACAACAGCAGCCATTAGTCTGAGTATGACCTCAACCTCAGCCTATGATTACCAGAATTTTTGTTTATTTTTTTAATAAGACCCACAGAATGGAATGAACACAATACTTGCTTAAAAGGTGGAAGGTACTTAGCTTTGAGAAGAGTTCTGCAATATACTGAACATGCAATTTTTGTGCAAACTGTTTAACCTCTTGAAACTTTCTTCAACAACCAGATGCGATAACAGTGTTGTTCTGCCACAGCAGTGGGTTCTTAAATATAAATTACATATCCTATTGGGAAACACGTGTAAATTAGGAGCCATCATACAATCATAAGATGCATTCAGCAAATGATTGCATCGCATTGAGGAGGTTCATAGCTGGGGATATGCACACCCATCACTAACAAAGATCAAGGTAGGGGTCTGCCATCGGGGCTAAAGTGTTAAGGTCTGCCAGCTTTGTACAGAACAACTTCTGTAGTCATGAAGAAATGGGATGTTACTGATGCTCTTTCTTCTTTAGGAAGCACACTTTGGTATGCAGGAAGAATTTTTCTGGGACCTCCTATGGATACAAGTAATGTAGATGCTCACATTTCTTACATAAAATCATTTATCTATGCACTATTAGTCCTTTGCACTAATATGCATGTTCCAAGTCATTTCTAGATTTCTCACAATACTTAACACAATGTACATAGTAGATGTGTAGTTGATGTATTAAGAAATAATGGCATTTATAAAAAGTCTGTACGAACACGCTTTAATTTTTTCTATTATTATATGAATCTACAGATGCAGAATTCACAGGTAGATAGAGTGTACTTCCTAAATCAGCAGAAATGGGATCCACATTGCCTACACCTGTTACCTTTTCATCTTGAATAAACTAACATTCTTTTGTTTCTTGTACACAATACGAAAACCATCAAATGACTCAGAAGCTAACACTTCAACCTTGGGTTTTGTGAGCGTTCAGGAAAATTTAATGGCAAGAGTTCGACATCTGCAACCTAAATTAGCCCCAGTGTACCACTTCTGCTCTCAGATTCCGGGTGTGCCAATCAAATACAAGAGACACACAATTCGATGAGAACTGGTTCTTTGGGTATCATAGCATCTTGACTTACAAGGCTTTAACCTTGGCCTCATGCTTCCTGTGGGGCCTGTTGCTGAAGTTGCTTAAGGGCTAGAAATATCAAGTACTTCACATATTTTTTTTCATCTGAGTAAAATTGAAAATGAAACCTTTAAAGTCCTATTGATTCTAGACATGTTCTATATGCATTAAATTGAACTTAATGGACTGAGAAATGAGCATCATAGCACCTATAGGTAAGAATTATTCATGTAAGGATATCTGCTCACATGCCCTCTATCCAGTAATATATGTATCTGTCTATGACAATATATAGCACTAAAACATTATGTTGAATATTCCTGAAATAACGAGAATCAATTTTCATTCAGGCCACTTAAATTCTGCTCACCATTAATCTGTCATTAGTTCTTGGCTTTGCTTCTCTTAAATATAGGTGTGCAAGATTTAATGAATATTTTTATGATTAGAAACACAGACTTAGATTCCTAGCAGGAGTAAAATGTAGAAATATGGATGACCACACTGTATTTATGATATTCCAATCATAGTTACAACAGATCTTCATTTGGCTCGTTTCTGTACGCTGTCAATATCAATGATTTTTCTAATCTTCTCGTGTGTGATTGCACCTACTTCACTGTTTAAACAGCTACTAATGAACCTAACACACTTCAACCTGAATCCTTATTTTGAATGAAGCCTTCACCTAAAACTCATATATCAGTGGACTACTAGAGGGAGATACTTAAATATATTTTGTAAACTAGAACTCAGTGTATCTAACACTTAACTCATTGTATTCTGACAAATGAAAGCTTATTGTTTACTGTGCTTCAAGTGTCATTCCTGGTGTGACCTTTTCCACACAGCTTCCTTATTCAATCAACCACACCATCCTTGTGTTATTGCTTAATGACAAATGGTCGACTTTATTTTATTTGAATGAAGATGCTCTGTTATAAATCTCTCCTGGCTTCCCTTTCCTTCTTCCCTTTCCTCCTAGTTCTGCCCCATACATGTGACATATAAGTGAGTTTAGTTTCATGTCTCTTTTTCCCAAACACATTTTCATAATGTAATTAAGATCAGAATCCTCTCTACGGCATACATTTGGCTGCATACTTTCTCTTCTCCTCTTTGAATCCATAGGAGGTTCCAGAAGAATTTCTCATGCATACCAAAGTATAACTATACTTCCTAAAGAAGGAATGGCATAAATAAAACCCTACTTCTTAACGACTACAGTAGTTGTCCACATACAAATTTCTGAACAGATTTCCTAACATCTGGAGTCTGAGTTGCGCATTCTTGACAGATGCACAGTGTCCTTTCTGACTTGGTCTGCACCTGCTTCCCTACCTTCCACACTCAGTCTGAGGTACTGTGTCTGTGCCTGGAGCTTTCTACAAATGCCATGTTGCTTCACATCTCACATCTTTACCTGTGCTGCCCCTTCAATTCTATCTCTTGTCAGCAAGGTAGTTTCTGCTCCTATTTTAAGACCTAACATCTTTCTCTCCAGAGTGGCCCCCTTCAAACCCAATTTGAAATAGTAAATGCTCATTCTAGTTCCCACACATTGACTACAAACTTCTATGTGTTGAAATTTTATTGGCAATTTTTGTTTCTTCTTCACTGAACTATAGCATTTTAAGGAAAAAGACAATTTTCTCTTCACCTTTGCAGTCACAACATCAAACCCAGTGCCTTCCATGTGGTTAATAATTAAGAATGCTTGCTAAATTGTCTTCAAGTTAAATTAATACATTCAATAGTTTTATATGACATTTCCTTTCCTTTGGCTGAGAGTTTTGGATAATTGAGTGGATTAATGAAAAACTTTGAGAGAATTCTTAGTGAGATGCTCTCTATGTCAACCATAGGTTAGAAACAGGCAGTGAGCACAGTCATTATGTTAAAATTTCTGATGGAGAAACATCCAAGGAAAATGTAAAAATTTTAAGATAGAGCCTACCGGTTTGTGGGAACCAGTTAAAATTCCAGGATTGTATGATTTGTTGCTGTCATACATAATAATAAGTACTATAAATATGTTTGATGTATTAGACATGTAAATTTATGTGTAGATTATTGCTAATAACTAATGACTGTCAGATCAAGTCATTCATAGTCTCTAGAGTGAACCCCATTCCAATTTTGGAATCTCTCTCATAAGAAAGAAACTTCATAAGAAAAATGCACTGGGCTGGGAAGATGGCTCAGTGGTTGAAGAACTTGATGCCAGGTGTGGGGATGAAGGTTTCAGATGCACAGAAATTACACACGATTGGCAGCTAAGTATGGTAAGCTAATCTGCTTGCAATTGAAGCCTCAAAGTGGAGACAGGGCATCTTCATAATGAGCTGTCTGGGAAGACTAACCCTATGGGTATGGCCCTATATCTCAGTGAACTAAGTGGATAGGTCATTGAGGATAATTTCTAACATCCACCCTATATTTTCACATGCACAACCACATACATGTACACACACACACACACACACACACACACACACACACACACACACACCTGGAAAACAAGAAAGATGTACTGTGGGATGCTAAGTAGTCATCTTTGTCTGTAAACACTGGGTTTATCATACATCACTTAGGAAGAAAATCAAAATGCTATGAATGAGTGTTCTCCTTGATCATTCTAACACTCTCAGAAGCACAGCTAAAAATAGTCTAATTTCTCTGAAGAAACAGTCGGTGAGCATAAGAATAACAAACGTAAACCTGCCCATCTCATTTCCTCTCTCTGCCAAATGATTCAACCTAGATGGGCCTATTAATAAGAGATGTGAAGGAAAGTGTACACAATGTAAATTTTTATAAAATGTTACTTTGATAGACTCATTTGGTCCATTTGCCTGGGATGTGTTAATATGCATCTTTCTGATCAAACTTGCTTGCTTTGTAGACCTTCCATTTATTTGTTGGGTTTTAAACCTTTATCACAAAGCCAGACCTTTAATTTAAGGAACCTTTTGCATACACATTCCTGGAAATGAGGAATCTATTGTGTTTATTAAATTCAAATGTAATTCTATTTGCACTAGAGAGTTCTCTTTTGATTAGTTTAGAAATAATTGCATATTTCTTCTGAATTAAGAACACCAAGAAGAAAAAAAAAAGTCAAAAGATTCGGAGGTAAAATTGTATGTTTTGAGGCTGCCTGGGGTATATATTTACTTCTTTTTATTCATTAACCTGCTTACTCAAGAGCTAATTATTAAACATCTCCCATGTACCCAGGGTCTTGCTAAGTGCCCTGTCAACCTGTAGTTCTATGGAAGTGAGCTCTTGTATCCCTTAAGAGTAATTACGTATAGTCATGAGCTTTTCAAGAACAGTTCAGAAAACTGGGGAAGAACATCAGCAAGGATCTGATCCAATCTTGGTGTGAGGTTAATTTTAGGATTGAGGTACAGAAAAGGGAGCCATGGGGAGGTATGATCAGGGAGGTTGGTAAAACAAAGACTGTAAGGTACACACAGGCTTCTAGAGGGGTAAGCTCTCCTTGGATCCCTTCAAGCTGCAGTGACACTTTCCTGGATGTAATGATGCTTTTTTTTTCTCCATTTCAGATCTGACCTTTCTGAGCTTGGTTGTCAGGAAGTCTCATTTCTCTTTCAAGGCTGGCAAGAGACTTTACTGAAGACTGAAGTTGGGAAAATGATGTGTAACAAATCCAGCTACAAATGCTACAGTGAAGGATAAGCTCTCGCCAAATCTAGAAACTCAGCCCCACACTTACTTACCTTTGCTCAGAAGCCTGTCAGTGCGGAAGTCCTGCAAATTCCTGCAGTAACATATACATTAAAAATTCCCTAGAAAAGATAAAGAATTAGGTTGCACAGATTTCCCTTCTCTTTATAATTTCTGATATTTGGGTGACATTTCAATTTTTAAATATAAATAATTATACTTCACCTCAGAAATGAAGGGGAAGTGAAATTAAATCTCATTTTTCATGAGAAGAAAAGAATGAGGTTGAGATTTTTAACAAAACATTGAATGAAAAAGATGCCAGGCTTGGGAGATATTTAATGTGTATGTGTTTATTTACAAAGGGTTTCAGAACAGGCAAAAACGAAGTTTTTCTGTTAGTTCAGTCATCCCTAGTAGAGATATCTTTTGTGGTGGTGATGGTATTAACTGAGGAGCACAGGAGAACATCTGGGGTATTTGTGACTCATTCTATTACATATCCAACAGTTTAAGTATGCTTTACAATGCTTGCTTTTCTGTATCTAATGTAATTCAATTAAGTGTTCAAAAATGCTAATTGATGCCCATTTTTATCATGGGATGAGACCTAATAGGCAAGTGTAGAAACAATCTAAAAATGTGTGTTGGTAGATAAACGAATAACAAAGTGTATGTGCACATAATGGAAAAGGAGTCAGCCTTCCAAAAGGAATATGTATGGTAATGTAGGTGAATCCTGGGGACACTATGCTAAGTGAAAGCAGTCAGGCTGACAAAATAAATACCACGTGATCCTGTTTTTCATAAGGTATCTACAGAAAAGACTCATTCACAAAATCAAAGTATGGAATGGTGACTGCCCAGACTAGAGAAAGAGAGAAAGAGGAATTACTGATTAATAGGCATGAAGCGTTAGAATAGCAAAAGGATAAGTTCGAAGTGCACCATACACAACATTTTACCTAGATCAACACTATGACATTGAACACTTTTGTGTTGTTATTAAGTATTAAGTATTATTAAGACAGTTGATATCATGTTGAATGTTCTTACCACATTAAAATAAAATAATAGGGTCATACAGATTAAATTGCTCATGTAGAGGAGGAAAACATCTGTCCTTGTAGACATTATTCACAGAATATCTACAGAGCTATTAACGGGTGAGCCTTTATAGTGACCTGGTGCATAAGTCACGTATTGATACAGATCGCTATAGACCAGATTATCCATTTAACCCCAGTTCTTGTGATAGCTAAACATATAATTGTTTAAAATTAATCAATGTACAAAATTTGCATTTTATTGTGTGTCTGAGAAGAGGAGTGAAATACCTCTTTCCCTCCCCCACCTCTTTTTTTTAATTCTTAAAAACTGCTTTTCTAATTTTGTGTGTGTGTCTGTTTATGGCATATGCATGTGTGTGGTATGAATGCGCAGAGGTCAGAGGAGGACCCTGGGTTGCCTATCATTCTTTCCCTCATTCCTTTGAAGCAGGTTCTCTCCCTCATTCTGAAGCTCATATTTTTTTGGTCAGTTGGCAGCCAGCAAGGCTCCGGTTTCTGGCTTTCACACACTGAGGTTACACACACACGTGAACCACGTTCCTCTTTCCCTTGTATTACGTGTGCATGTATCTGAACTCAAGTCCTCATGGTTGCACAACAACTTCTCTTAACCATTCATCAATCTTGCCAGCTCCTAGAAAATGTGTTTCTAACTGTATTTCGATGCAAACATGATGCAGTTCTGAGATGTCCTTTTATGTCTTTGGAAAACAGTGAGAGTAACAAGTAAGGTCCTAGTCAGTAGCCTATATGTTTTGGGTTTATATGCACTGAAATATAGATTGCATAATAAGCAAAGAGTATCTTTCTTAGTTGACATTGTTTCAATAGACATACGAATTTGATGACTGGCTTTTCTTCCGAAAGAACAAATCAATGGTGCAGGACATGCGATTACAGATGTATGCCCTGGTTTTATTTGTACAGTGCAAAGAGGAAAATGTATCATTGCATGCTACATTGGTGGTGTGAAATATAGCAATTCTTTGCCCCATCTCATTTTTAAAGTTATGAGTTTGCAAATGCATCATTTTGCAGAGTTGCTGCTTTGAGCCTGGACTCCCAGTTCATTGGAGGACAACTTGAATCCAGGATTTTTTATGAAAAATGAACAACCAGTCATGATGTTCTCCCAAAACTACCATGGAGTTCTAACACTAGAGTCTATGTAGTCAGTGGCCTGACTGCTGCTAAATGCTATTTTGTTGGAGGATTAAGAAGGGAGATGGGACCCTGGGTGGCTCTTTTCTCACTTACAAGTAGCGAAAGGGACTCTGTTCCTTCTATGTATATCCAGAGTTGCTTTATGCTCAGTAACTCACGAACGCAAGGGTATTGGTAGGGATCTACAGCAAAACCAAGCAATTAAGGTTAACATTCCTGACAGCAGAATATTTGTCACACTGAACAACCACACAATTGAGTGTTGAGAGACTCCTGGAGCATTTCAGGGTTCTCTGGGGATCTGAAAGCTCCTGTCAGCTCAACCAACAGGATACAAGAATGCCTTCCGTAAACAAATGAAGGGGCTTTGAGAGGATTCTCTTCCAGCTGTGTGAATATATCCTGCTGCACATCTGGATGCCCAAGGGAAATGGTACCCTGAAAGGCCACACCAGATAGCAGGTAGGTGAGTGATAAGAAGCCTTCTCAAGTGGAAATATTTGTCTGAATGAAAATGAAGAGGCAAGACAACCTCTACGGAAAGCAAGCAAACAAAATCTCCCAACCATATGCGTAGCAGTTTTCACATTTAATAACAAATGCCTTTTTCTTTTTAATATATACATACATTTCACTGCCACTCTAGTGATTTTTAGACTCCCCAATAGCTTGGCTTCCATCCCCCTCTGTAACTATCCTTTGCTCATGTTCTCTGCCTCCCTCTGGAATTGATGGGCCGCATGAGCTACAGATGATTAGGGATGGGAAATTAAATCTATGAACAAGCAGAACTAATGAAACGCTTCACAAGAAAGCAAAAGTTAGATAAGAATTATTGTTAACTAGATGAGCCTGCCCTTGCTGGGTAAAAGAGAGAGTGGAGTGTGGGAGATGGATGGAAACATCAAGTTTTTTACCTTAATGACAGAACCATAAGTCTACCATAATATTTATAGCCTTTTACAAGTCTCTATATAGACTTTTACTATTTATACAGATACAAATATATATGTGTGTATATATACATGTATATATGCACATACGTACCAAAGACACCCTATCCTTGCAATTTACACATTGCATATCTCATATTTACATAGCCATTTAAAGTTATATATAAGATATTTTCTCTCATGTCTTCATTATTCTCTTGTGAAACTATCACACAAGAAATATAAATTGGCCATTGACGTCAAAACTAATCTAGTGAGTTGGCTGAGCAGGTAACCATTGTGATATCATTTACATACATTTAAAAAGGGATCCTTGCTACATCACATCTCTTGATTGTTTACTGATGCTTTCATAGACTTCTCTCATCTTCTGTTCCACAGTTGAACCTGACACTGCATAGAAGGCCCATTGATGAGTGCAACAGAGAAAATACCATGAAAAGAAGAGAACTGTTAGCGGTGGAGATGTACACGCAAACTCTGGGAAAATGAGGTGCACTTGGTCCCCAAGGAAGACAGAGGAGAGAGAATCCCGCTGGTTAGTGAACTGACTATGGAAAAAAATATCTGATGTGACAAGACAAGGAATTCTTGCACACTATAGAAATAACCCATTTTTCTCTCTTTTGTTAGTTTCAAGTCTTTGTTCCAGGTACATGGTCACTGATTTGAATAGATTTCATTTTCAGCAAAACAGGTAGTTACATATTTCAAGCATTGTTCCAAGCAGAACCCCAATCCCCTTACAAATTAAAAGAGGACATCGACCACTCTCTTCATTCTTTAGCTGCTGGTATATTCTTCTTGCAAAGTTCAAAAGTTCCAGGTCCTAGAAAGCCTTCCCATGTGCCAGGCAAGTATATGGTCATTGTATGTTCACACTCAGAGCATAGCGCTTCCCTCTCTGTAGCTGCGACCTTGCATGCTCCATGAGAGTAGAAAGACAGTCTGCCACTCAGTCCAACCAGTGTCTACTTTCCTACTGGAAAGCTGCTTAGGGACAAAGGAATAACTTTTTAAGTAACGTGACAAATAGAAAAAGACTGAATTTGCAGCATTTGTCTCTGCTGCACTCTACCACAAAGTCCTAGGCAATATAAGTAATGATTTTATTAATATAGTGCAAGTTTTAAAGAGGTATGTCAGTTTTTCTGGATTAAGGGGTAGTCCATAAGTTTTCTTAGCAGGGCAGTTTTCTCGCATTTGGATTTGAGAATTGCAGAGTAGGGTGAACGTTTGAGTGATGGCTGAAGATGTATAGCAAACACTGACCTCTGAAAGGGACACTATCTCCGAAATGTTGATGGTTGAAGGGAACGAGAAGCTAACTAACCCGCGTGCATGGTTATCTGTCCCTCGAGATGGTGGATACTGGAGAAAGGCCTTTCAACAAGATTAAAGAGATGGTATTAATTGCTATTGATCGTGGGTCAACAAATTAAATTCACCTGCAACTGCCTCTCCAGAAGATCTAAATGCGAAATGCCATTAATGGGTCTGGCTGACCCAAGGTTGCGATTAATTTAATAGGAAATGAAACAACAGCAAAAAGCGTGTGTGTGTGTGTGTGTGTGTGTGTGTGTGTGTGTGTGTATGTGTGTGCACACGCGCATGCGCGAGAGCCTGTGTGTGTATTCACATGCATACATACTCTGTGTAGATGTAGAAAGTTAGGTATCTCGGAGATATAAGGTCTTCTTGGGATCTAATTACCTACCCCTTTACCCCTATATGTTCCATAGAAAAGCAAACCCAGATGGCCACTGTGGGTATCTAAATAATTCTTGTATCAGTCTGTCTATTCATTTAAATGTGTACATTTCAGGGTAAAGGATAGAAGCCCACGGGTACTTTTGTTTCACAGTATGCAGATATATTGTAATAAGAGATTAACATTTGCAAAAAAAAAAACAAATTAAAGAATTATTTTCTTCTTACCTTCCACATACAAACTTTCTTTTTTAAGAGTACTATATATAAAAGTCCATCTCATCAGGAGTGAAGTTTGGCTATTCAAATTGCAATTTCTCAAGTCAAAACGAAAGTAGGTTAGCCAGCAGGTATGGTGCTGGGAGACAGATACATCTGTACTAGACTCTGAAGTTTTAATCTGTTACTAGCAACTTTGGCTTAGTATCCTGACATGAGACCAGGTGCCAGCCACTCCAAGAAAAGTGTAGGCTTCATACTATTGGTAAGAACATCCTTCTAATCTTATAGCTAGTGATGTGACTGCTTCCCTTCTAGACATCCCATCTGATCCTCAATGAAGTACTCTTGTCCCAATTGATGTGTTTGAGTCTTGCTTATTCTAGATTGGATTCTCGTTATTTCTTTCCTGGGCTTCTGAGTTGTCTACCATTAGTGTCCCCACTTCTCTGGTCTCCAATTCATTCTTCACTCCGGTATCACAATTTTTCATAAGATATGAATATAACAACGCCACTTTCTTTCACTTATTATTACAGTGAATACACAAAGCCAATGAAAGGCAAGTTCAGTTTTCTTAGTATGGTTTTCCAGTCTTGACAATTGGGTTTTCTTCTCAGACGCACCTTTTAGTATATTCCTGCATCTGTAGCTTTCATAATTGAATCATATCTGATTGCTTGTCACTCCCAAAATATACAATTCATTTTTCTCTGTTTCCCTAAATACATACACAAATCATATCTAAGATACAATATTGAAATCCAGTATCACTTAATCTATCTCTTTTCTAATTCTTCCAGTCTTAATAATGGCAACTGATCTCCAATAGTACTTTCAAGGTTTTAATTTAAACTTTGGTATTCTTCTATTCAATGCTTTCAACTCTGTGCTATATGAAGACAGTTCTGCTTAGCTATGTAAGCCCAGGAAAACCAAATGTTCTCTCTTTCTGTGTTATAGTCTGCAAAATGGTGATTCCAGTCAATAATTTCATTAGAGTTGTGAGGATGAAGGAGGTCATTGTCTTATGCATGTCATCCAATACAGTGCCTGATACACCAAGAAACTCAAATAATGGCAGCTGACTTTCATATTCTCATTCTCACACTCCTGTTGATGTATGTGTTCATTTACTTGGAGAAAAAAATGTATTTTATTGGAAAACTGTTTTTTTATTGGAAAACTTTTTAACTTTATATTAATTACAATAGGGTAGCTGTTTTGAAAGTGAGCCTACTCAAAGCCCATCTGTAGTGGGTGTATGGGAGATACTTAGCATTTGAAATGGACAGAATGAGAAAAAAATCAAAACAAAAATCATGTCATAGCTACCACTGAAAACATTTGTAATAGAAAATAAGTTGAACCCTTAAAATTCAGTGGCAGAAATTCAAAGGAGTGCATTGTGTGAAGAGGAGGGGAGCGGTGAGGGTATTCCCGTGGGCTTGTGTGTGCCGACACTGTATTTCGGTCCATGTGTAGGTTGTGGCTATAAGTCAATTCAGATATTTTCCTTATTGTCCCCTGATGATTGCATGTTTGCCATCAGGTTAGACAAGTCAGCCAACGAACATTAGTGGTTCTTCCATTTCACTTCCCATCCACAGGGCTGCCAATGCCCAGGTCCTTAGTTGGGTAAGAGGAATCTGAGCCTAGGTTTATGAGGCAAACACGTTACCCACTGAGCTCTCTCCCTATTCCCCAATTCAAGTTACTTAACTTTTCTGAATATTCTCCTTTCTTGGTACATAACATTGAACACTCAAGTGTTCATACCAGACAGGATGTCTTGGGTGTCAATCTGATGCACATAAAAAAACTTGGTCAGCAAGCACAAGTGGGTGTGACCAATTCAGAGATAACATTTTGCCTTTCAAAAGTCCGGAAGAGACTTTTTAGAAGCAGAGTACTATTCTCAGCATACAATTTCAGATGGCATCAACAAATCAGATCTGTGCCTTGGTTCATAGTTCTCTGCTTCTGAACTGTCTCCTGTATGAAACTTTGAGGACATAGGGAGTAGAAAGTTCAATGTATGGGGAATTAAAATTCAAGAAAGTCCAATTTTGTATTATAAAAATGTTGGTGGGATACAAGTATGTCTTTACATGCTTAGGAATATCATATCGATGTGTTCTGAGTGGGTATTTTTTCCATTCTCTGGTAATGTAGAAAATGATGGTAGTCATAATAATGAAATATTGTTCACATAACTTTGCATTAGGCAGTGGGTTTATCTCAAGGACTATGGCAATAGCATTTCATTGTGACTCCTGAGGGGAGTTTGTGTACAAAGAAGACAAAGGTTTGTGCTCTGGGCACTAGTTGCCAGCAATGGTGCTTACTCTGGACCTGACTCTCCATTGCCTCTTGGAAGTCAATTGGTGAAGTTGAACATGGGTATTGAAAGAATAATATTCTCAGTAAAACTTTTCAAATAAAAACAGACCCAAGAGTCTTGTCAGAGTTTTTTTTTAGCAGTAGTTGGCAAGGTGCAAATCTATATTTTAGATTTAGAAGGCACATCAACCAAATATAAGGCCATTTTAGATTGCAAAAACACACTTTCTTCTCATATCATTTTTAGAAAAATCCTTTGAATATGGACTGCATATTGGATAGTCCTAAGGTTACTCATTTTGCTGGGTTTGATTACACAATGATACATTTTGTAAGAAAATACCACCTTTAAAAGAGATGATTATATTATTTCAGAGATGAAGGAATATATTCTTGATATCATGGATAGAAATTAGTAAGTTAGCTAGTCTGCAGAATCTTAGTGACTAGTGGATTGGGACCATGAGGACATAAAGGACTCTCGTGCTGTTTTATTGACTATTTGAAAATTTTTATAATAAATTTCTGCATGGCCACTTTCCATCTCATGATGTCAGGTAAAGAATCAGCCTTGCATTTTAGTGTTCTCTCTAGTAAAATACAGGCAGATTTCTTCATCACAGGTATGTTGTGAGGACTGACCATGAGGCTGGGGTCTCCAAGGCTAACATTGCATTTGGCATCCTGAACAATGAAACACTCTAGCGCTGAGTAAGCCTGGAGGAAAAGAAGGTGTTTGTCCCTACCATTTAAAACACTCACACTTGCAGTTTATTTGAGCCTCATTGTATGATCCACCCCACCCCCCAAATCAGCCTCACATTCTGAAAAATGAAAAATGCAAACAGGCAAATACCAAAGTCAAAACTTAATTCTAATTGGTTACAGCTGTAACGACACATGTGCTGTCAGAGGACAGATGCTCTCAAGAGCTCGTCATTGACTAAGGTGTAGAGAAAGGAGAAACTTGGGAAGGAAAATATACCACAAACAATGTTCACTGGTTAACACACTTTATATTTAACAAAATAATTTTTTAATAATATATTCTTTTACACATCAAATATTGTTGCTAGAATCCCTTTTTTACAGTTTAGCATTTAGTGGTTTGTTTTTTTTCCCCCCTCTCTCTTACTAGTTTTCAGGCACACCATTTTTCAAAGGTTTTAGGAACTGAATCAGTTTAACAGGCATCAACTGACAAACCAGTTACTGACCCCTTATTTAAACATAGCTGAATTTAAAGCCTAGCGCCAAAGGCAGAAGAGAAATAATAACACAGAGGCGACTGTGTGGCTGTAATCAAAACCTTAAAAAAAAATAACAAAATGGTTAGACCAGAAGAACTCTGATGTTCTGAGCTTGGAAAGAATTTCTCCGTGACCTGGTAGTAGGAAGTTGTTGAATGTTTATCCATTTATGAGAAATCCTGCCACAGTATAGCTCTGTCTCTCGCTAAAGGTGGGAAAACATTGGTGCTTGGGAGCGTTAAGGGACATACTGTAGTGAAACCGAACACAGTCAGAAGAACAAAGCAATCAGACAAAAGAAACCAAGCCCAAACCTGACATAAACAGTGATAAAAATCTCTTGCTCAAGTTTGTCACAGAGGCCACTATTGATCTGCTGCCAACCCAAAGCTCTCTAAAGAGTGTTGAGCGAGTTGTCACACTCGAGCCTACCCAGTCCATGCTGGGAATGTCAGTGGGCTCAGACTTAGGTACAAAATTTCTGTACCTTGGCTTCCAGGCTGCCCATTCTGTTCCTAACAAGGACATAGTAACTCCTCAATAGTAGATAAGGGTCTAGGCTGTATGGCCTAGACTCTATTAGCAGTATATTTTTCTCAGTTTTTGACCTTATTCCTGTCATTTATTGTAATAATGATAATGATTATTATTTCTTTCCAAGAATGTGGGTTTTTGGAACTGGTATTAGGCAACCTCAGAGCAAAGAAAGCCGTACAGTACAACTGTGTCTAGACATGGGGGGAAGTATGGAGTGCCTTTGCTTTTGAGTGTAGGCATAAATCATGCAGAATTGCTCATGAATGATTCATGGCTGTCTCTATGATGTATCCATAGTAGCAACTGAAAGGCACCAACCTCGCAGCAAATTGGTGTTCTAAGGGAAGGCGGCTGGATGTTCTTCCTCGGATGGTACCAGGATGGTTATTTGTATCATAACACAAGCACAGTGTGTGTAAAAGTGTCAGGTCTGGCTCGTCAGCACATTAATTTTGGAAATGACAACTCTTTCTTGATGACAGGCAGTGCTTCCAGGGAGGAGAGGCTGACAATTTTAAATGAGAAAACTAATTTATGAGACTAAAGAAACTGGTGTCCGAAGAGTGGGTGTTAGAAACATCACTTAACAGGGAGGAGAGTGACCCTTGGGGTTACTGTTTGTGCGTGATCCAAAGGGCTCAGGGGCTCAACAAAGTCATGTGTGTGCAGTCTTCCCAGCATGTTATATGACAGACATGATATAGCTAGATGACACAGCTTCCCGACCAGGTAACACTTTGTTCCCTACCCACACCCCTCAAGGACTTTTGCCTAAGTCTGGGGACATTTGGTTGATATAACTAGGTAGGTGTTCCTGATACCTAGTGGAAGAAATCCAAGAATGTCGCTTAGCATATCCGTCCATGTAACGTGGTCCTTCACAGAAGCCACATGAAACGCAGATTGGGGTGGAAGCAGAAAACAAGAAAAAGAAAGACAACTGGAGATGAAGAAAACTTTGAAGTTTCCTAAGGACCCTATTAGATCTGCACCAAGGTTTTTAGGACAGATAGTGGGATAAGTGACTAGACCATGTGGTCTCAGAGCTGTGAATTTTATACTGGAGGTGGCATCAGATACCCTGTGTATTTCTTTTATTATTATTTTTATTATTATTAATTTCCATTATTAGACTAGCAGCATTACCAGGGCAACCTTGAGACTCTTCAAAGGTTCTCTTTAATCGCTTAGTACCTATTATATACATTAAAAAATGTTAAACTAATGAAATTGTATTGTGCAAGACTCACTCTACCCTAATCTTTAATTTACATCAGCACTTAAGGTGGAAAGAGTGTCCTGAATCTGGATTTTAGATTTAGGGCTGAGTGGTTGTTACTGGAACGTGGCAAACACAGTCCTGAACCATAAAAACTGCTGTGTATAGGACTGGCTTTCAGCCAATTGGAACTTGAAAGTCAGAAATGTTTAGAAAGATTGATTCACAGTGGGGCTACTCACCCTGGTTCTGGTATTTATATCGCCCGATGACAAGGTGGGCTTTGCTGTGTGTTTAATTATAAACCAAGCTCAAAGCTGGCATCATGAAGAAGTCCAGTGATTAAATGCTACACTTTTGAAAACCCGTTTCTGTGGGTTCTTCAGTCAACTCATGGTGTTCTCGCTCGCCTACTTGGTTCTGATAGGCAGTTTCAAAATTTTATGTGTGAAATGTGTGGTTTGTAAGAATCAACAGTGAGCCCCAATATATACCTGTTCCTCGCCTGATCTGCAGAGGACCCAATTTACCTCTCTGTTTCTTAGCCTACAAACATAACTACCCCCAAGAGAGCCAAGGCTTGTACACTCTTCAATCTTTCCCCTCTGGAAGGAGACCCCCCCAAAGTTTCTTTATCAAACACTTCTCATGAAAACACAAAACTTTACCGTGTAGTCCAATCTGACCCCTTTAGATTCCAAAGTAGAAAACATACAAGAGAAAAATGTAGGGTGCACACTGGAGTAAAGATGGAGTCAATCAAGGGACGTGAGCTGGCAGGTCAGAGGCATCACCTGGGAATGAGCCTGTCCAAGGCTGTTTTCTTTCTTTCTTGTCCAAGAAATCTTGGTTGTCTAGTCACCATCAAGCATTGACAATTATAAAAGTGCTTTAGATAGCTATATGCTATGTGTATTTTATATAGCAAGATAAAGAGAGAGAGATTTCCTCTTCGTAAAATATTCACTTTTGTCAACCCCAGAAGATTTTGCTGGTGACCGTGTTGTAGCTGGCAGGGGTTTGCTTGCTTATTCTGTTGAGTGCGATACGTGTGCAGTGTAGAAGCCATAGCATCCCCTCTTAGCACTTGTCACCGGTCGGGAATTTGCCCTAGACAGTCTGCTTGCCTTGGCATTCGCGCTTTGAACACTGAGCGGGTTTCCACCAGTCCCCGTTGTGACAGTGACAGATGTTACAGTCGTCCACTTTCACTTCAATGCCAGCTGGAATTATTGTAGTTCCTGCAAAGCAGTTTGGACCTGGAACACACATATGTATTAGTTAGTGCATTAAATCTGGGAGCCTCCCCTCTACCCTTTCTTACTGCTTCCCAAGAACAAGTCTATTGTAAATCATGAATGAGAAGGTCAGGCTGTGCCAACAGCTTGTCATCAAGGAGCTTCTAGTCAACCTCTTCAGAGTCAAGCTTTCAATCCCATGATCTTTCGCACAGAGCTTATATTTTCTATGTATTTCACGCTGAGAAAGGGGAGAGAAAGACAGAGACAGAGGAACAGAGAGAGACGGGGGGGAGGAAAAGAGGAGAGAGGGAGAAAGGAACACACACACACACACACAGATATAGAGAGACTGCTTATTGTCTCCTTATCAAGTACATTATGGGTTAAACTTTATTTGCTTTGTCCTCTGGGTATAAAGGTGGTGAGGTGCTCCATGAACCGGCTTGGCCTCACATTGTCATGTGTACCCATGGTGGTTTCTCTCCCTTCATGTGGAAGGATATAGCAATGAACTTGCTCACTCCCCAGATCCTGCCGGGTTCCAGGAATCCCCAGCTTGTTTCTTGATAACAATGAATAATTCATGGGTGGATGATTTATTCATGTCCCCAAACAAGCTTTGTTAGAGGTTCATTTGATTTTTATAAATGGAGTTCCTTTAATCTGTTGGCTATCTTCTTTTCTTTTCTTTTTTTAAAGGAAAGACCCAAATGGTTGGCTTTTGAATTTCAGCAAGAATTTTATTTTACCTTATCAGGCTCTGAAAAGCTTTACAGTAGATGACCCCTGCTCACTCTATGTGGATGAATGTGTTTGTGTCTGTCTGTCTGTCTGTCTTTCTAATGAACCAACCTCTCTCTCTCTCTCTCTCTCTCTCTCTCTCTCTCTCTCGTTCTTGTCTCTTGTCCCTCCATCCTTTGTTTTTTGAGTTATTTAGTTTCTCACTTTGTTTTTGTTTTCCTCATATAAGGATGCTGATAATCCACATGGTTATTTCCCAGGTTGAAACAGTATTAGAAATGTCTTCCCAAGGCATGGTGGACTGCAGAGGAATGGTATGAATTATTGGATTTTAGGAGTTATTTGTTGTTGAGTCTCTAAAGAGCCCATTTGGGTAAAGAAGGGAGTGCTGGGTTGTGTCCAGTGAGGATTTGTTATGCCATCAGTTTTGGCTACTGGCCACAGTTACTAACCCAGGGGCAATCTGGTGACATGTTATTGTCAATGCCCTGCTTTTACTATCTCAACAGTTACTCAAAATGTGTAAGACTTTCTCTACTGCCAAGCAAATGAAATCAGAGGCTATTTGTAGTGCTGTTCATTAGTGTAGGCTTACTTTTGCAAAAATTATAGCTACAAGGTATGATGCATATTTGTCACCAAACAACTAGCATACTATGCCTGTAATAGCCTTCCTTTTAGAGCTTCTCACTGTGTACACTACACCAAGAGTATTTGTGTTCATATGCCTTTCCTTCAATCTGCTACAAGCATCTAGACTACGTGCCTGATAATGGAGGCAAACTGTCAAGAGCAGAGTGATGGACGGATCAGGTGAAGTCTGGTGATAATTAAGTATTGTATGATTTTCTGCCTTTACCCAGAAGGCTACTTTTTCTGATTCTGTGATAAGTTCTTGACCATCTTCAACTTCTGATTATTTCACAATCATAGTATTGAATATATATATATATATATATATATATATATATATATATCAGAGGGTTTAAGGAATTAGTTAGTGGACTGGACTACCCATGTGACTATAGTTCTAGGGGGCTCAACACAAACCATGAGTTTCTTCTGAACCCAGAACTGAGGGTTCTTTGGAGAACTTGGATCAAAGGGTGTCCCACAGTGTAGATGATGCTCTCTCATTCCTGTTGCTTAGGCCTGTTTTCTGACAGACACCTGCCAGCCTAACCAGTTTCTTGTAAGGACCCTTGTAGCTTCAGAAACAGTACTAGATCTGACCAACACTGTCTGTCTGGAGTCAGCCCAGAAGACTGATCCTTCTCCCTGTGCCCAATCAAGATATTCTTTCTAAGCATATATTTTAACTGTCTCAGAAGGGGAAGAAAACAATTTAATCATCTTTAAAAGCAAAGATATGCACTCAACAGGCAGACTATTAACTAGTAGAAATTCTCACAGATTCTTTAAAGGATGTGAAAATGTGATGGAAGAAAAAAATCTCTCTGTCTCTGTTCCTGTTTCTGTCTCTGTTTCTCTGTCTCTGTCTCTCTCTCTCTCTCTCTTGATGTGCGAGTCCTTGCATGTGTGAGCATGAGCGAGTGTGCACACATACGTGCACCCAGATAGGCTGCTGTCTCCCAGAATGCTGGAAACACTCACTGATACAATACCAGAAGGTAGGTAGAATGTAGGAGAAGAGACTCCTTGCAAATCACCGTGTATGTCTGGAAGGGATATTTTGCTAGAGCTCTGTTTTGTATTTGCTGTTTTCTTGTATTGCTCTGTTTTCTTGTTGACTCTGTCAGGGGCATGCTGTGATCGGCATGCATTTGATTAACCTCTATCCATCTTTTCTTAAGAGTCACTTAGAATTTGCTGCACTTTCAGCCCAAGAAATATTAATTATCCTGATGGATTGAACACAAATGAAGGATCTTTTACATGTGCCAAGACTGGCCAAAACCATTGCCTGTGAATGATGTAGTGAGTATTCAGCTGTCTACCTAATGGCCAGAGGCATTTTGCAGAATCCAGCTTTCTTGTTTGATCTCCTTAACTTTTGTACTACAGGGATTTTATTGGTCTTGTTCTGGGAATCTCAAATGTGACCATAACAAGACTCAAGTTTGCTGTTAAAAGTCATATGCTTAAAAGCAATTTAGATAATTGTCAGCAGCAGAATGGTTGGCACTATTTAAAAAATGTTCCAGTTTTAGCCCTGTCCCCAATACTGGTAGCAGTAAGTGCTAATTTTCTTTGAGCATGTGACTGTTCCCCATGAGTTCCTTACATAGGTCATCTTTTGCCTCTACCTGCTGTCCCCCTACTTGGAGATTGCTCTCATTTTTACTTTGTCTAGATGGCGGGATAAATTGCTCAGAAGACCAAGTTGGACAACAAAGCAACACATTTGAATGTATAGGACTTGGAGAAACTCCAGAGGGAACGAATGAAAATGATTAAACTGAAGGTTGGCAGAAAGGACCTCTGAGGGAAGGGTGAGGGGTTGGAATCATTTTATGCAGGAGAAGATAAAGAAACAGCCCAATGACTCTTAGGGACTGGTAGCTTAAGAGAGGAAAGGTGGCTTGAGCACTCATTCTACAATCTAACTTCATAGATTGAGAAGATACACTGATCTTCAGTGAATTGATCTCTCTCTCTCTCTCTCTCTCTCTCTCTCTCTTCAAAGAACTGATATTGTGTGTGGCAGTTGTCAAAATTGTTCGTGAACCTAGAGATAAGCCTTTATCTGATTACCACTGCTATAACTATAGTATAGAAATATTCACTTACAGATGGAAACATATGGTGATCAGTTGTTCAGCTCTTACTCTATGCTGGAATGTTTCTCATACTGTTTTTACAATAATCTAGAGAAGGCCCATGCTCTTTCTCACATAACATTGAGCCTCAGAGAGAGAAAATGACTAGCCAGAGGTTACATGACCAGAAATATAAATTAAAATCTCTATGGCCTATAAGAGGTTTCCAGTTGCTCATAAAAACAAGTTATATTCTAGAAGTGCACTGTCAGGGTTAGTTTGTTTGGTTTTCCTAGATTTGGAGCTTCTAATCAAAATGTAGAAATCTAGCCTGCTCGGTCATTGTAGATGCATATGGAGGTAGGAAATGGACAGAAAGAAACAAGATTGTTTTTCTTCAGATCATTGTCTATTTACTGGTTTTATGTTGTACATTCAAATAGTTTCTAGCAAGTATAATTTGTTTAAAGACTAGAGAAAGTCTTCTGGGAGAAGATATGTGGGCCATGGGGCTTTCCTCAAGGTAGCATTGAAGTTTCCACTGGTGTCACATGCACAGTGGAAGGAAAGACAAAGAAAATTATGATTATGAATAGGATTAGGAGGGGCTCAAATTGTGGTTCTGTGATTATCATGCATGTGGTCTTTGGAACACATTTTGTTATCCAAACACAAATGGGAGAACCACATGATACACACTCGGAAAGGATTCAGGGTTTTGAGAATGTGGTAGAATTGGAAATTGGATTCTTTGCTGAGACTAGGAGGTAGGAGGAAAGAGGGGAAAAGGAGACATTTTCCCTGAGACAGAAGAACATTCTCTACTATTCGACAACTCTTTGAGCATTTATTTTGCATATCTATAAAACAAAAACCAGCTTAATTTTCTCACAGTCAAAATCGTTCCAGAGAAGTCTTATAAAGAGGAAAAAAGTGTGAAACTGCAAGCCTCTGGAGGTATGACTGAGGCAAGCCAAGCACTTTATCTTTTGGACAACGCTTCCTCCCAGCTTCTCATCCCAGCCTCTCCAAGGTGTCACTAGACACATGTATAGAATATCTTGTGATCAGAGCAAAATACTTGGAATACTTTCTTTTAGCTTTAGTAATACATGATTTAAAAAAAAACCAGCCAAACATAGAAGGATTTCTGTCATATTTGTGGTTATAGGAACCAAGAGGATTTACTCAGACACTAGAGTTCTTTGATAATTTCATGAAATCCCCCTTATAAAAAGACTGCATAGGAACAATGGGGATAAAAAGGAGTTGAGACCTGGTCTGATCATACATCAATGCATAGCTAAGTTTGCTTCCAATGATAAACACCACACAATGTTATTAAGGGGCAAATATTTAATCTGGTAAGTGCTCTGACGAAAGCATAGGCAGCTGTGAGTTGTAAGAAAGATCCTGACTCAGTCCAGTGGAAGAGTTTGTGCTGATAAAGTAGGGGTGGAGTGGTGCCCCTAAGGGAAGAAGAAAAGACCAGTGGGGTCCAGTGACACATACAATACGTTAGTGAGGAACTGACTAGGAAGCGATCAGATACTGGAGTCCAAGAAGTCGTGAAATAGCCAAGACTTTTATGATCTTATTAACATGATTTTGGTGCCTTGAAACTGATTACAGTAAATGTGTTTACACAACCCCAGTCAGATCAGAAAATGTCACAAGTCAGGGTTTCATTCCCACCTTCTCCACTCCATTTCTCAGCCAGTTGCTAGACATATAGAGCATGTTTCTAGGTCGGGGCTCAAGATTCTGGGCTATTTACCCTATTAAAGATTCTATACCTCTACTCTGCTCCACCCTCCATGTGCGTGTGCATGTGCATGTGCATGCATGTGTGCGAGTGTGCGTGTGTGTGTGTTACCTTGAGATGAAGACACTTATGATGTGAATTTCACTAGTGTCACTACAGGACTTGTCTACAGACACTTGTGGGTGGACTAGAGAGGACAAATCTTGGCAAATGCAGAGCTTCTTCTGATGCTGCAAAAATGCCAGTTTAACATTTACATTAATTTCAGCAGTTAGCACATGGGCTTGAATTAATTGATCAGATTATCGCTCACAGAAAATAAAATTCTAAGGGGAAAGACACTGCCCACACCCCCTGCAGAGATGGTGTGATTTCTGAAAGGAGGGCCAGAGAGCAGAAGTAGGTTTTAGAAGAGCAGTTGTGTTGGATCCCAGAACTGCGTGCAAGGTAACTGAGCTTTGGTGTTGCAGAACGCACAGGAGGAATCAATTAGGTATCAACAAAACTAGTCCTGGATGATTTAAGAGGAAAATGCTCTTCTTGGAGGTATTTATATCCAAACAATATCCACAGTAGCCAAAGCACAAAGCTAAAGGTCAGACAGTTGAAGCAAGGATCAAAAGCCACAGACAAGGAGCAGTGAAGATTCACCTTGGACACAGGACGAGCAGGTGATCCCACCAGTTTAGCCAGTTTAGGATTCTGGGCATGGTTTCTAGAATAATTCACACAACTTCCTGTCCTACCAGTGCTGCCAGGATGGGCTGTGTTTCTATATTAGCTTTTCATCTGAAATCTGCAGTAGATGTAGCTAGCTTCGAGACCCTATCAAGTGCTCTAGTCCCTGCTCTAAGGAGTGTTGGAGTAAGACTTTCTGGCCTTGGCAGCTTTTCTGCAGGATAGAAATGTTTCCTCATATATAAGTGATTTCCCCAATTGTGCGAAGGAGACAGTTCAGTTCTGATGCTAAGCTGAATGTAGGGTGTCAATGAGGATGAACTTCAAAATGCTTTTCTTTTTTCTCCCTTTTTAAAATAAATTATTTTATTTTTGAGATTATAACTTACATCATCCCTTTTCTCTTTCCTTCCTCCAAATCCTCCCATGTACTCTTCCTTGTTCTTTTTCAAATTCATGGCCTCAGTTTACAGTATGTATTGTTACATACATAAATATATAGATTCTTAAATATAATTTACTGAGTCTATATAATGTTACTTGCATAATTGCCCCTTTTCTATGGAGCCCTCCAATCTTTGTTTCCATGGTCCTGGCCTATGGAACCTGGCAGGTTCTTCCTCTAGCCTCTCCTATTGATGCCAGACAATGCCATCCTCTGCTACCTATGCAGCTGGAGCCATGGGTCTCTCTATGTGTATTCATTGGTTGGTGGTTTAGTCTGGAGGGGGGGTCTGGTTGGTTAATATTGTTGTTCTTCCTATGGGGTTGCAAACCACTTTCCTTGCTGAGAAAACATTTGACAAAATTCAACACTCCTTCATGATAAAAGTCTTAGAAAGATAGGAATTCAAGGCCCATATCTAAACATAGTAAAAGCTGTACAGAGCAAACCAGTAGCCAACATCAAATTAAATGGAGAGAAATTTGAAGCAATCCCACTAAAATCAGGGACTAGACAAGGCTGCCCACTCTCTCCCTCCCTATTCAATAGAGTACTTGAAGTCCTATACTTCAACAACAAAGGAGGTCAAAGGAATACAAATTGGAAAGGAAGCAGTCAAAATATTACTACTTACATATGTTATGATAGTATACTTAAGTAATCTCAAAAATTCCACCAGAAAACTACTAAACTTGATAAACAACTTCAGCAAAGCGGGTGGATATAAAATTAACTCAAACAAATCAGTAGCCTTCTCTACTCAAAGGATAAAGAGGCTGAGAAAAAGAAATAGGGAAGGGGTTGGGGATTTAGCTCAGTGGTAGAGTGCTTGCCTAGCAAGCATAAGGCCCTGGGTTCGGTCCCCAGCTCCGAAAAAAAGAAAACAGAAAAAAAATAGGGAAATGATATCCATCACAATAGTCACAAATAACATAAAATACCTTGGTATGACTCTAACCAGGCCAGTAAGAGATCTGTATGGCAAGAACATCAAGTCTCTGAAAAAAGAAATTGAAGATCTCAGAAAATGGAAAGATCTCACATGTTCATAGATTGGTGGATTAATATAGTAAAAATGATCTTCTTGCCAAAAGCAATCTACAGATTCAATGCAATCCCCACCAAAATTCCAACTCAATTCTTCATAGAGTTAGAGCAATTTGCTAATCCATTTGGAATAATAAAGTACCCAGGATATCAAAAACTATTCGCAGCAATAAAAGAACTTCTGGGGGAGTCACCATCCCTGACCTCAAGCTGTATTACAGAGCAACAGTGATAAAAACTGTATGGTATTGATACAGAAACAGGCAGATAGATCAATGGAGTAGAATTTAAGACCCAGAAATGAACCCACACACCTATGGACACTTGATCTTTGACAAAAGAGCTAAGGATGTCAAACGGGGAAAAAACCCCAGCATTTTCAAAAATTGGTGCTGGTTCAACTGGAGGTCAGTATGTAGAATGGAAATTGATCCTTTCTTATCTCCTTGTACAAAGCTCAAGTCCAAGTGAAACAAAGACTTCCACATAAAACCTGATACACTAATACTAATAGAAGAGTATGTGGGGAAGAGCCTCAAACACATAGGCACAGGGGAAATTTTCCTGAACAGAACACCAATGATTTATGCTCTAAAATCAAGAATCAACATATGGAACCTCATACAATTGCAAAGCTTCTGTGAGGCAAAGGACACTGTCAATAGGACAAAATGGCCACCAACAGATTGGGAAAAGATCTTTACCAGTGAAATGATAATATCCAATATATACAGAGAACTCAAGAAATTAGACTCCAGAGACTCAAATAATCCTATTAAAATGGGGTACAGAGCTAAACAAAGAATTCTCAGCTGAGGAATATCAAATGGTCAAGAAGCACCTAAAGAAATGCTCAACATCTTTAATCATCAGGGAAATGCAAATCAAAACAACCTTGAGATTTCACCTTATACCAGTCAGAATGGCTAAGATCAAAAACTCAGGTGAAAGCAGATACTGGTAAGGATGTGGAGAAAGAAGAACATTCCTCCATTGTTGGTGGGATTGCAAACTGGTACAACCATTCTGGAACTCAGTCTGGAAATGCCTCAGAAAATTGGACATAGTACTATGTGAGGACCCAGCTATACCACTCCTTGGCATATATCCAAAAGATACTCCAACATATAAGAAGGACACATGCTCCATTGTGTTCATAGCAGCCTTAGTTATAAAGCCAAAAGCTGGAAACAAACCTGCTGTCCCTCAACAATGGAATGGATACATAAAATGTGGTATATTTACACAATGGAGTACTACTCAGCTACCAAAAACAATGACTTCATGAAATCCATAGGCAAATTGATGGAACTAGAAAATATCCTGAGTGAGGTAACCCAATTACAAAAGAGCACACATGATATGCACTCACTGATAAGTGGATATTAGCCCAAAAGCTCAGAATACCCAAGAAACAATTCACAGACCATATGAAGCTCAAGAAGAAGGAAGACCAATTTGCAGATGCTTTACTCCTTCTTAAAAGGTGGAACAAAATACTCACAGGAGGAAATACAGGGACAAAGAGTGGAGCAGAGACTGAAGGAAAGGCCATCCAGAGACTGCCCTACCTGGGGATCCATTCCATATGCAGCCACCAAACCCAGTCACTATTGCTGATGCCAAGAAGTGCTTGCTGACAGGATCCTGATACGGATGTGTCCTGAGAGGCTCTGCCAGTGCCTTAATGATACAGATGAGGATGCTTGCAGCTAACCATTGTATTGAGCACCTTGACTCCAATGGAGGAGTTACAGAATGCTTTTCTTCACTCTCAGTGTTAGCCATGATTTTATGCTTCTCTTCTTTGTTCTGAGACATTAAAATACTAGCTAATGACAGGAGTCAGATATAGTCTCCTGAGAGGCACAGCATCAAACCATTGAACTGAGAATGGGGTTCCTGTTGGAGGAATTAGAGAAAGTATTGAAAGAGCTGAAGGGGCTTGCAACCCCGTAAGAACAACAGTGCCAACCAACTAGAGCTCCCAGGGACTAAATCACTACCCAAAGACTATACATGGACTTACCCATGGCTCCAGCTGCATATGTAGCAGAGGATGACCTTGTTGGTCACCAATGGAAGAAGCCCTTGGTCCTATCAAGATTGGACCCCCCCCCAGTGTAGAGGAATGTTGGGGAGGCAGAAAGGGGGGTGGATGGGGAGGGGAACACCCTTATAGAAGAAGGGGAGGGTGATGGGATAGGGGCTTATGGACAGGAAACTGGGAAAGGGAATAACATTTGAAATGTAAATTAAAAAAAAAAAACAAATAAAAGGGAAAAAATGCCAGTTAAGATGCTACCATTTTCTCTTGTAAAATGCTCAGGTAAAATCCAGGACCACTGGATACTTCTCAACTCAGTGAACTCTGCTCCCATTGTCTTCCCCCCTCCTTTCCTTTCCTTTCCTTTCCTTTCCTTTCCTTTCCTTTCCTTTCCTTTCCTTTCCTTTCCTTTCCTTTCCTTTCCTTTCCTTTCCTTCCCTTCCCTTCCCTTTCCTTCCCTCCTTCCCTTTCCTTCCCTTTCCTTCCCTTTCCTTCCTATTTTTCTTTGAGACAAGATCATACATACAGGGCTCAGGTTGGCCTTGACTTTAAAATACTTAAGAGCTCTTCATGCATCATCTATTTTTTCCTTCCAGTGAGAATGTTTTCCTTACTTTTCTTGTGAGACAAAGAAACACAAACATATTGAGTAAGTCTCTCAAAGTCTCACAGCCAATGAGAAACTGAGATTTGGGATACATCTCAGTTTCTTTATGCACCATCCCAGAAGGCAATCATCCTGAAAAGAAGAGATTTTGTTCATTTCTTCTAAGTTTTTGGCAGCCCCTGGGATGATCGGGCTGCAGTAGAGGCAAACAACTTGGATGCTTAAGTTCCTGGTGTGTGTGTGGCGCGGCAAAGGGTGAATGGGAGAGTAGGAGAAGGGGAAGAGGAGGAATTCTATCAATAAAATTCACGTGTAAGGAAGGGAAATGGCTCTACACAGAGCTTTACAGAACAGCTTTTCAGGAATGGAATTTGGTTCTGGGAAGTATACATCCTTGTGCTTTGTGACCACAAAGGCAACATGTCTCCAATGATGAACACAGAGAACCACTGGGGTGACAAGTAGCATTCCAGATAATTTTATTACTTATCAACTCAGACACTTTGCAGAAAGCTAGGCTGGCTCTGCTCTCTTTATCTGTGCTTTGTGCTTATAAAGTAGTATGGCTTCCTCAAAAATTCTCTCTGAAAACAACTTTGTGCCGTTTAATTGTCCTCTTTAGATTATTTCAATCTCTAGCCTTGATTTGAAAGTTCAACATTGGCACTTGGTGTCTTTTAGAAATTAGTTGTAAATGATCTTCCTGCTGGCATAAATGAGGCCAATTCCTATTGTGCAAAGCCATAAACATCCTATATTTATTTGGCAGATCATCTAAATCATTGTTTCTGTGAATAGTAGGCTTGTAGGCTTCCGTTTGCAATTGAATTGGATCGGATTATGTCCTTCCTTCTGATTTTAATTCTCTGCTTCACCAAATCTGTTGGAACTTATTGTGCTCTGGAAAAGCAAATGGGCTTTCTGATCAGGTGGGTCTATTTTCAATTATTAGAATCTTGGAAAAAATTGTCACTAATAAAAACAGCAATTAGAGACGAACACAGTTAAAATGGGTTGAAATGCCTTTGCCCTTCCTAGCGACGTGTCCCCAAGGCCTTCTTAGGTGTACACAGAGAGCAGCGATGACATTCCAGTTGCCAATGAGAGCCTTGGAGTAGAGAGAGGGCTGGTTCTCTCCGTCTGCTTGCAGTCAGCCGTTCCTGCTTTACTTCCAAACCCTTTTTATTAAACTTGAAAACAAAAAGCTTCCTCAGATTAAGGAGGCAAGATTCAGGAAGGATTATTTTCTCAGAGGCTGCCCTGAAGGTGACTGTTAATCATTTTATTTGAAAATTCAATATTGCCAAACTCCCACACAGATTTCAGTCTGAGGATGCCAGAGAGCTTTCTGGCCTCTAGTCTTTAAGATTTATAGGTTGGTGTTCCAATTAAGTAAAAGGCAGGGGACAGAGCCCAGAGAGGAAGAATATGGTCATGATACACAGCAAGAAAAAGGTGACTGCTTGTTCTCTGCCCAGGCTAATTGTCTAGCTCTGAGCATGGGATAATTTTCAGGTTCCACATTAGCTGCCTAGCTTACCAGTTTCACCATCTACTTAGTCCAATTTTCAAATGTGCCAAACATGAGTGTCCCACTCCAATAGAACTGTGAATGACTTTTAAATCCTCATCACGCTTCTCGCTGCTATCCTAAGGCTAGTTAGGGTTCACATGGCCCCATCCAATTCATATGTAGGATGCCGAAGTTCAAAGAGACAGATAAAGCAGAGAATTAAGACCCTGGAGCTAGACAACTCCCATTTCAGTCTTCCTTGGGCATTGGCTGGTTCTATGAACTAAGTGCCCTTAGCCATGAAGAGAATTGTAATAAAATAAGAGAATCTATTTCATCAAGGTGTTGAGGAGACAAATAAATTGTCATTCATAAGGCACCACCATGGCTATACCCACCACATAATGAATCTGAATGGTTATTGCTACTTATCATTCTGTTTATTGCTATCACCTGAACTGCAAACGGAATAACTTTTATTACGTTATCAAGTTCAGGTCCTTTAACTTCTGCCCTAATTTTTTTATTGTTATTTCAAAGAATAAATAAAGGCATTTCTTGCACATATGTGGATTAATATTTGTTTCCAGACCAAGTAGGCATACTACAATGAAATCTCTGTGGATTTCTCCCACGTTTGTTTACTGTTAATCAGAGAAAGACAAGTGAAGAAAATACACGAATAATGGCTCTCCCAGAGAGGGCACAGGGGATAGACGCTGCTGTGAGCCCTTTGCTGATTGAATCATGACTTTTTAGGAAAATGACTTGCAGTGAATTACTGAGAAAGCTAATGGTCAGTGATTTTTGTTGTAAAGAAAGGGCATGTGTGTGTTGGAAAAAAGTTCACGTTAAGGGTTAAAAATGGGATTGCAAACCAAGTAAAAAGAATAAGCAGAAATAGATGTTCCATATAAATCTGTATACAGTGAGAAGTTTTGTTGTTTTACTGCTTAAAAAAGGGTCAAAGGCCCTGAGTTTGATTATTTCCTACCTTCTACTCCTTTTGCATGTATTTGCTTCTTTTTGTTCTAGAGCTTTTAGGTGTGCTGTCAAGCTGCTAATGCTCTCCTGTTTCTTTTTGGAAAGCACTAAGACCTGATTTTTCCTCTTAGCACTGCTTTCATTGTGTCACATAAGTTTGGGTATGTTGTATCTTCATTTTCATTAAATTCTAAAAAGTCTTTAATTTCTTTCTGTATTTCTTCCTTGACCAAGTTACCATTGAGTAGAGCGTTGTTCAACTTTCATGTATATGTAGGCTATCTGTTGTTTTGATTGTTATTGAAGACCGGCCTTAGTCCATGGTCTAAGTCCTTCTCAGATCTGATAGGATGCATGGCATTATGTCAGTCTTCTTATATCTGTTGAAGCCTGTTTTATGACCAATTATACGGTCAATTTTGGAGAAGGTACTGTGATGTGCTAAGAAGAAGGTATATTCTTTTGTTTTAGGATGAAATGTTCTATAAGTATCTGTTAAGTCCATTTGGCTCATAACTTCTGTTAGTTTCTCTATGTCTCTGTTTAATTTCTGTTTCCATGATCTGTCCATTGATGAGAGTGGGGTGTTGATATCTACTACTATTATTGAGTGATGTGCAATGTGTGCTTTGAGCTTTAGTAAGGTTTCTTTTATGAATGTAGGTGCCCTTGCATTTTGAGCATTTAGGATTGAGAGTACATCTTGGTGGATTTTTCCTTTGATGAATATGAAGTGTCCTTCCTTATCTTTTTTGATAACTTTTTGTTGAAAGTTAATTTTATTTGATATTAGAATGGCTAATCCAGCTTGTTTCTTTGGACCATTTGCTTGGAAAATTGTTTTCCAGGCTTTTAGTCTCAGGTAGCGTCTGTCTTTGTCTCTGAGGTGTGTTTCCTGTATACAGCAAAATGTTGCGTCTCTTTACATGTCCAGTCTGTTAGTCTGAGGAATTGAGTACATTGATGCTAAGAAATATTAAGAATAGTGATTGTTGTTTCCTGTTATTTTTGTATTTAGAGGTGGAATTACGTTTGTGTGTCTCTCTTCTTTTGGTTTCGTTGTAAGGAGATTAATTTCTTGCTTTATCTAGGTTGTAGTTTCCCTCCTTGTGTTGGAGTTTTCCATCTATTATCCTTTGTAGGGCTAGATTTGTAGAAAGATATTGTGTAAATTTTGTTTTGTTATGGGATATCTTGATTTCTCCATCTATGTTAATTGAGAGTTTTGCTGGATATCATAGCATGGGCTGGCATTTGTATTCTCTTCGTGTCTGTATGACATCTGCCCAGGGTCTTCTGACTTTCATACCCTCTGGTGAGAAGTCTGATATAATTCTGATAGGTCTGATTTTATATGTTACTTGACCTTTTTCCCATACTGCTTTTAAAATTCTTTCTTTGTTTTGTGCATTTGGTGTTTTGACTATTATGTGAAGGGAGGAATTTCTATTCTGGTCCAACGTATCTGGAGTTGTGTAGGCTTCTTGTATGTTTATGGGCATCTCTTTCTTTAGGTTAGGGAAATTTTCTTCTATAATTTTTTGAAGATATTTACTGGTCCTTTAATTTGGGAGTCTTCACTCTCTTCTATACCTATTATCCTTAGGTTTGATCTTCTCATTGTGTCCTGGATTTCCTGTATGTTTTGTGCTAGGAGCTTTTTGCCTTCTACATTATCTTTGATGGTTGTGTCAATGTTTTCTATGGTATCTTCTGCCCCTGAGATTCTCTCTTCTGTATCTTGTATGCTGTTGGTGATGCTTGCATCTACAAACTCAGGGCTGAAATCATCCAAATAGAGACAAAAAGGACTACACAAAGAATCAACAAAACTAGGAGCTGGTTCTTTGAGAAAAATCAACAAGATAGATAAACCCTTAGCCAGACTAACCAGAAGGCACAGAGAATGTATCCAAATTAACAAAATCAGATATGAAAAGGGAGACATAAAAACAGAATCTGAGGAAATTCAAAAAATCATCAGATCTTACTATAAAAGCCTATATTCAACAAAACTGGAAAATCTGGAAGAAATGGAAAATTTTCTAGACAAATACCATGTACCAAAATTATATCAGGATTAGATAAATCATCTAAACAACCCCATAACCCCTAAAGAAATAGAAGCAGCTATTAAAAGTCTCCTAACCCAAAAGAACCCAGGACCAGATGAGTTTAGTGCAGAATTTTATCAGACATTCATAGAAGACCTCATACCAATACTTTCCAAACTACTGTACAAAATAAAACAGATGGAACACTACCCAATTCCTTCTATAAAACCACAATTACTCTTATACCTAAACCACACAAAGACCCAATAAAGAAAGAGAACTTCAGACCAATTTCCCTTATGAATATTGACGCAAAAATACTCAATAAAATTCTTGCAAACTGACTCCAAGAACACATCAAAATGATCATCTATCTTGATCAAGTGGGCTTCATCCCAGGGATGAAGGGATGGTTCAGTATATGGAAATCCATCAAACTAATCCACTATATAAATAAACTCAAACAGAAAAACCACATTTCATTAGGTGCTGAGAAAGCATTTGACAAAATTCAACACCCTTTCATACTTCAAAAGTCCTGGAAATATCAGGAATTCAAGCTCCATACCTAAACATAGTAAAAGCAATATACAGGAAACCAGTAGCTAATATTAAACTAAATGGAGAGAAACTTGAAGCAATCCCAATAAAATTAGTGACTAGACAAGTGTGCCCACTCTCTCCCTACTTATTCAATATAGTACTCGAAGTCCTAACCAGAGCAATCAGACAATGAAAGGAGGTCAAGGGATACAAATTGGAAAGGAAGAAGTCAAAATGTAACTATTTGCAGATGATATAATAGTATACTTAAGTGACCCCAAAGTTCCACCAGAGAACTACTAAGCCTGACAAACAACTTAAGCAAAGTGTCTGGATATAAAATTAATTCATACAAATCAGTAGACTTCCTCTACTCAAAGGATAAACAGGCTGAGAAAGAAATTAGGGAAATGATACACTTCACAATAGTCACAAGTAATACAAAATACCTTGGTGTGACTCTAAACAAGTAAGTGAAAGATCTTTATTTTATTTTATTTATTTTTTTAATCTTTATTAACTTGAGTATTTATTTACATTTCAATTGTTATTCCCTTTCCTGGTTTCCAGGCCAACATCCCCCTAATCCCTCTCCCTCCCCTTCTCTATGGGTGTTCCCCTCCCCATCCTCCCCCCATTACTGCCCTCCCCCCCACCATCACGTTCACTGGGGGTTCAGTCTTGGCAGGACCAAGGCTTCCCCTTCCACTGGTGCTCTTACTAGGCTATTCATTGCTAGCTATGCAGTTGGAGCCCAGGGTCAGTCCATGTATAGTCTTTGGGTAGTGGCTTAGTCCCTGGAAGCTCTGGTTGGTTAGCATTGTTGTTCATATGGGGTCTCGAGCCCCTTCAAGCTCTTTCAGTCCTTTCTCTGATTCTGTGAAAGATCTTTATAACTAGAACTTCAAGTCTCTGAAGAAAGAAATTGAAGAAGATCTCAGAAGATCGAAAGATCTCCCATGCTCATGGATTGGCAGGATTAATATAGTAAAAATGGCCATTTTGCCAAAAGCAATCTACAGACTTAATGCAATCCCCATCAAAATTCCAACTCACTTCTTTATAGAGTTAGAAAGAGCAATTTATAAATCCGTTTTGAATAACAAAATCCCGGGATAAGGAAAACTATCCTCATCAATGAAAGAACTTCTGGGGGAATCACTATCCATGACTTCAGGCTGTGTTACAGAGCAATAGTGATAAAAACTGTATGGTATTGGTACAGAGACAGGCAGGTAGATCAGTGGGATAGAATTGAAAACTCAGAAATGAACCCACACACCTATGGTCACTTGATCTTTGACAAAAGAGCTAAAATCATTCAATGGAAAAAAGATAGCATTTTCAACAAATGGTGCTGGTTCAACTGGAGGTCAGCATGTAAAAGAATACAAATCCAACCATTCTTATTGCCTGGTACAAAGTTTAAGTCCAAGTGGATCAAGGACCTCCACATCAAACCACATACACTCAAACTAATAGACAATAAAGTGGGAAAGAGTATCAATCACATGGGCACTGGGGAAAATTTCCTGAAGAAAACACCAATGGCTTACTCTCTAAGTTCATGAATCAACAAATGGGACCTCATAAAACTACAAAGCTTCTATAAGACAAAGGACACTGTCATTAGGACAAAATGGCAACCAACAGATTGGGAAAGGATCTTTAACAATCCTAGATCTGATAGAAGCCTAATCCAAAATATACAAAGAACTCAAGAAGTTAGACTCTAGAGAGCCAAATAACCCTATTGAAAATGGGGTACAGAACGAAACAAAGAATTCTCAGCTGAGGAATATTGAATGGGTGAAGAGCACCTAAAGAAATGTTCAACATCCTTAGTCATCAGGGAAATGCAAATTAAAACAACCCTGAGATTCTACCTCTCACCAGTCAGAATGTCTAAGATCAAAAACTCAGGTGACAACAGATGCTGGCCAGGATGTAGAGAAAGAGGAACACTCCTCCATTTTTGGTGGGATTGCAAACTGGTACAACCACTCTGGAAATCAATCTGGAGGTTCCTCAGAAAATTGGACATTGAACTACCTGATGACCCAGCTGTACCTCTCTTGGGCATATACCCAAAGGATGCTCCAACATACAACAAAGACACATGCTCCACTATGTTCATAGCAGCCTTATTTATAATAGCCAGAAGCTGGAAAGAACCCAGATGCCCTTCAACAGAGGAATGGATACAGAAAATGTGGTACATCTACACAATAGAGTACTACTCAGCTATGGAAATCAATGACTTCATGAAACTCATAGGCAAATGGATTGAAGTATAAAGTGTCATTCTGAGTGAGGTAGCCCAATCACAGAAAAAAAAACACATGGTATGCACTCCCTGAGAAGTGGATATTAGCCCCAAAGCTTGAATTACCCAGGATACAATCCACAGACCACATGAATCTCAAGAAGTAGTATGACCAAAGTGCAGATGCTTCACTCCTTAAAATGGGGTACATATTCAGAGGAGGGGATATGGAAGCAAAGTTTCGATCAGAGACTGAAAGAATGTCTATTCAGACCCTGCCCCACATGTGGCCCATACATATATACAACCACCAAAACTAGATAAGATTGATGAAGCTAAGAAGTGCATGCAGACAGGAACTGGCTATAGATGTCCCCTGAGAGACACAGCCAGAGCATTCAAATATAGAGGCGAATGCTAGTAGCAAACCATTGAACTGAGAATGGGATCCCCATTGGAGGAATTAGAGAAAGGATTGAAAGACCTGAAATGACTTGCAACTCCATTGGAACAACATTGCCAACCAACCAGAGCTCCCAGGGACTAAACCACTACTCAAGGACTATACATAGACCTACCCACGGCTCCAGCTGCATATGTAGCAGAGGATGGCCTTGTTGGGATCCAATGGAAGGAGAAGCCGTTGGTCCTGCCAAGGTTTGACCCCCAGTGTAAGTGAATGCTGGGGGGGGGCAGTGGCTGGAAGTGGGTGTTGATCGGGATGGGAACGCCCTTATAGAACAAGGGGAGTGGGAGGGGATAGGGGGCTTATGGACAGGAAACTGGGAAAGGGAATAACATTTTAAATATAAATAAAAAATATCCAATAAAAAATTTAAAAAAAAAACCAGAATTGCAGTGGGGTTGGGTGGGAAAGGCTCAAAGGTGACTGTTTACCGACAACAGATTTATTGAACTAATTTTGCTATCCTACTCTACAGGTTCTTCTGTGGCCATTAAAAGGTAAGGATCACAACCTGCAACTGCTTACAAGACTTTCGTGAGCTCTTATTGACAAAGTGTGGATTTATGCAAAGAAGTGGGTACAATGTGATTCTAGTTTGATAACACAAATGTAGACAAGCAGACGTCTATGTGTATGCTTAGAGGGTTGCAGGAGGATGGAGCAAAGACATAAGCACAAACACTGTGCTGTTCACATGGCTTGTGTTTCGAGGGCAAGGAGTTGCTGCTGATGGGCAGGGAGGAGTGAGATTCAGCCAGAGAACAAGTTTAAATATTCTACAGTAAGGAAGGCATCAAGGCATATTTATAGTTGGTTCTGTGTATAACAAGAAAGAAATTCTGATACTAACATGCATTTTGAAATCAATGTGCATGTCTTATGATAAGGTTCTTTCCCCTTAAAATTTATTATTGACTTGATAGTACAGCTGGTATATCCTGAAACCGAAGAAGTGTAGTGAGGGCAGGCACAGCAAAGGGCAGAAAAAGGAGAGTCTTCGTTGCTCTAGTTTATTTGATCCTGAACCTCTAGGGGTCTAGCTCTCCACTCAGAAGGCACTGGCCAGGCAAAGTGGAAATGTAGGTACTCCAAGGAATGAACTACTCAAAGTCTAAAAATGCATCTATCAACTTTCAGATAGTGTGTAATTGGACATAAAGCTAAAAGAAGCTGAAATATCTCATTGATATTTTATATTGATTATATGTTGATGGGAGGTGAAATAAGATATGTATTATATATTACTTATATAAATATGTATTTTCAAAGTTGATTTTTATCTTTTACCTTTTTAATATGACTGCTAAAAGAAAATTAAACTCATACTTGTGGAGCTGGAGTTGTATTCACTTTGTATGTATTTGCTTAGCATGTAGCATGTAGGAGGCTCTGGGTTCACACTCTAGCACTGCCTACACTGAAATCCCAGCATTCATGGGAGCAGAGAGAGGAAGTTCAAGGTCATTCTCAGCTATGTAACAATTTTGGGTACCACCTGGGCTACATAAAATCACTTCTTACCCCTCCCAAAATGATAAGAATCCCAAATAAGCAGGTAAGTAAATAAATATATATTACCCTTGTAGTTCACATGGTATCGCTATTGTTCTAGAGAAATAATGTAAAAATGTAGTACCAGGTCCTCATAAAGAAGCTAGTTTTTGTATAATTTGGGGACAAGAAATGTTCTGATTTGTGGGAAGTAGCCTATCTTTACGACAGGAGAATTTTCAAAGAAAATCTTGGTCCTTGATTAATCTTATCACCTTCATTTTGGGTACCCTTGAAATTAAAATTCTTGGGCCCCATCGTATACTTTCTGAACTAGAAAATCCGGGTGTGGAGTGTTCATAACCCATGACATTCTAAAGGATTTTTCAGGGGAAGCTTGAATGTGAGAACTCCTGCCTGAGATCAAGCAGAGCTTGGATGAAAGCCATGCTACCAGAAGCCAAGGAGATAACGTAGTTAGTGTCAGTTCGGGAGCAGGCCTTGCTGCACAACGAGCGTATCTGAAAGGCAATGAATTCAGCATGCGACAAGAACATAGGCTTTTAGCAAAGGGTCATTTCTGAGAAGAAATTCTGGGCAAGTAAATAGTGGTTAAATGGTTCAATTACTTTGAAGTTTCAGTCTCAGCCGCTGAGGTTGTCATTACTGTGTTTCTCCAATAAGTGTGATTTTTACCCACATGACAGCTTGGGAATCAAGGAGATGTGTATGAGACATGGCATTTGGAACTATTTTAGAGGCTTTAATGACCTCACTTTAAAAAAAATAAGGTGGTGTTCACTGGAAGCAGAATAGTATATACTTATCTTTGGATTTGAAACAGGCTAGGGAAGGATGTTACACAGCTTTTCTCAACTTGCCTATAAAGTTGTCTTTAAACAAACTTAGGCTTCATGTCTTTGAAAACTTACCTCATCAATAAAAGAATTACACATCTATTCTCGTTTCTTTAAAAATAGTCATGGGTGAATATCTCAGGATGTACTAGGCTTGCCTGACCATCTGAGGCTGGAACTCACACCCTCTTAGTTGATGGAGGGGTGGTTTAGCTTGTGAACAAAACATACGTACATGCACACACACACACACCATTCCATCATGGAGATAAAAGAGAAAGTTTTAGTTATACTCAAAGATATGGATTGCTTTGAAACCACAAAACATAAAAAAAAACAATAAAAAATAAAATGGCACATAATTTATTTCATTATCAGAATATATGTCAAAAGATGATGGTCTTTTCTTGACTAGGATAGTAATGTATTGTTAGACATGCCATAGGTACACTAGGGCATACAGTGGTGTTTTCTGTGATGTATAACTAACAATGCCTTTAGACAGTTCCTAACTCTGAAACAGAAATCATGACACGATTAGTATAAACAGAGTGCCCAAGTTATACAATAAAACTAGTTAGCTTAGTTGTATAATGATAACAAACTGATAATTTGAAAATTCTACAAGCAAATACTAAGCACTTACCACTGTTTGAGCAAAATGAAACAATTTTGATGAGACAAGGGGAGATGGTCCAGGAGAGAAACATCATCCCTGTAACTGCTCCTGAGGGCAGTTGGTGAAGATACAGAGCTTGGGGACCATTCTTAATGCTAAAGATTAGAGGCAGTGCCCGGGTATGAAATAAAAGTTAGGGGTAAGCAGAACCAATTCTTTAATGTTGTTAAGATGCTATGTTTGAGGTTGCGGGTGGCACCAGAAAGGCAATTGTAACTGCTGTTTGACTAGACTTACTATTTGAAATGAGTTATTACACCTGCTTTAATATAGGTACCAGCTGAATCAGAAGTTGTTGTTACTCTGTCAAAGGAAGTAAATATATGGATAATTTTCTTGCATGAGTCAGAAATAATTGTAGACTAGTTCAGGGCAGTAACCATGGGGGACCGGGAGTTGTGGATAAATACATGGGAAGTTTAGGAGACATTACCAGTATGAATCTCTCATGTTAGTGGTATCCTGGGCCTGGGGAATGACACAGAAGTTTCCACATAAGGTCTGATTTGTAAGTATATATTTGGAACTGTGGTGAAGCTGGGTTTTGGGAGAAAGAGAATGGAGTCAGTCTTAGAGAGTTTGAGTGGAAGGGACCACAGACAACCTATACAGGATGTGAAGAGAGGAATCGCATGGCCTAAAGGACTTGGAGAGAGGTGGGAGCCTCTGTTATACAGTTACTGGAGCCAGGGTAGTGTGGACAAGGATTCCCTGGACTGTCTGATGTTAAGCAGGTAGAAAAAGGGTCTAAGATAGCAGTGGCATTTAAGGTGCAGACAGAGAAGGAACAGATTACAATGACCAAAATGAAGAAAGGGAATGCATGGGAATGTCTAAGACCAGAAAAGCAAAATGAAGAAAATACTTCAGGCCCAATGCAGCTGGCATGGTGAATGGAAATTAGAATTGGGTCAAAAGGCTCAGGGTGACCTAGACAAGAATAAATTCTGAGGTGGCAAGAGCCAACACCACTTTAGCAGGGGGAGAAAGTGGGCAGGTCTAAGGATGGAGAAATCAAGGAAGCTGGAGGGGGAGGAGAAATTGTTTATGAAGCAGGAAGGGTGGGGTATGTTGATAGAACAGCATCCTTGAGGAAGGCAAAGAGCATTGAAGTCTACATTCTTAGATGGGAAGCAGACTCATTTATCATACCAGGAGGCAATAAGAAGCTGAAAGAGTTTCTGTCTGATAATTTCTAGTTTCTCTAGGAAGTAGGTGGGACAGGAACCTTCAGAGAGAGGAGGGAGAGGAAGAGGACAGAAAAGGGCTGAGGCAGCTGATAGGGGAGGTATAATGGAATTGTTGAACAGGGCTGACGGCCCAAGTGAAGAAAATGGCTACAATTTATACTGTAGCAATTGAGATTGCTTCTGTGATCTTTTTCTCTAGAGCTCAACAATATTGTCAAAGGGAGCTCCGGGCAGACAGCATTTAATAGCCTTGTGACCTCCAGCAAAGAGCCTATTCTCTCTGTTCTTCCCCTCCACACTGTTTTCTCATCTATGAAGTAAGTACAAGACTATTTCCCTCCTACCCATCAGAAGAGTTATATGTATAAGGTGCTGGGAGCAGTGAGTTCAGGGTACTACTCTGTGAGTGCTTGCTAACATCCAGGCTTGGAGTTTGGCAGGGAGAGATGATGGAGATGATGCCATTAACAAGAGAATGAACGAAACTGCAACCTGAAGAGTTAATCTGAAGATAAAGGGACCCAAAACATTGATTTTTTTCTTTCTGTTTTCTTTTCTGGAAATCACTAGGTTGATTTGTATTTATTGGAAGTTTTCCCAGCCTTGGATTATAGTATGCTAGTTCTGTTGATAGAATCAAACCATTGGTACAAATGAATGATGTCACCTCAGCTCGGTTACCCTCAACTCCTCGTCTTCTTTGTCAATGGGACCCAACATGTACAGAATTTACACTAAAAAGGTATTTGCTTAGGAGCTTTAGCTTGAAGTAGTTTCTGTGGGCACTCCATGTTCTGGAATGCCTGAGAAATGGCAAAATTCTTAAAGAGAGAAAAAAATTATAAGAAGCAATATTAAGGGAATCCCCCTCAGTTAAGGCAATCGTGTCTGAAGGCTGTAAATTTGCCAACTGTTTATGTTCTTTTCCTCGAGGTCTGCAATACAATTTAAGGCAGGAAAACAATCAGTTTGGTCTGAGCTAGAATTGCTGCGGAATAAACAGCCTCGAAAATTGAACTTTAAAAGGGACTCTCTGCATTGCCGACGTGCCCAGATGCTCTGAGGGGTGATTTCTGTCTCAGAGAACACATTTCATATGGTCATTGAGATCGTGGATTGAGACCCTGGCTCCCCTGCTTTTTTTTTTTTCTTTTAAAAATCATAAACACGAATGGATTAGGTAGGACAATGACTGAGGTTTAGATGGTGCGACATCATTAAAGGACCCACTGACTGCCGTAAAAATGGGGAAACAGACTCAGGCTCTAACTAGCAAGCAAGCAAACAATTCTGGACTGGGTGCTGCCTGGCATCCTGGGAGTCTACAGATTTTCTGTTTTATTCTTTCTTGTGCAAATGATTTTTAGCTTGAATTTGGAATGAGCGGAGAGGTCAGGTTAGTTAACCTTAGGTGGAAGATCTGCCACTCCTATTTTGAAAGATATCCCCAAGTGTGCCACCTCCCCAGACACCAGTGGACAGGTCCCAACTATCAGTGACATTTATTTAGTCCTTTTTTCCCCAAATACATTACTGTCCTCTTGACTGAGAATAAAACACTAGACATGCTTCTAGATCTTCGTAAGCATGTATTCCAGCAGACAGAGAAACAAGTGCAGTTAGAAATAGGAGGTGTGTATGGGTTGGGGGGGTAGGGGGAATGGGGGTCGTGATAGAGAACAGTCTCGATCAAAATAGAAAGCAGAGGACGGCTTCCTGGAGGATCTGGGGAAGATTGAGAGAAATCTTCGGAAGTAAAGAGGAAGCAGTCTGTTGGTAAAGGCAATTTGCATGTCATTGTGGTGATAAAGCTGTTCCTCTGGGGTTTTAAAAGCTATGTAGGTGGTGTGTGTGTGTGTGTGTGTGTGTGTGTGTGTGTGTGTGTGAGAGAGAGAGAGAGATTTTGAATAGAAGTGTATGAGACTCAATTTAAATAGAAATTAAGATGTAGAATGAATTAACAAGAGTGAAGGCTTCTTTTTCTTTTTAAATTAGTGATGCTTGTTTATGTATATGCCTTTATGCAGAGAAGAAAAGGCCAGTAATGAAAGATGACAGGCTTTTTTTTTTTTTTAGAATTTCTGGGTCTTTATGCAGGGGTAATCACAGAATAAAAAAAAATCAAGATACTAGGACCAGTTGCAGACACAGCATCACCAGGGAGTTTGTTGGAGACCAGTTATATGAGGCTCTGTTCCAGACTTGACAAACCGGGACCTCTTTCAACAAGAGGCAGTATTCTTCTAATACATTCCTTTTCAACCTTCCTGATGCTGCAAACGACTACTACAGTTCCTCCTGTTGTGGTGACCCTACAACCATAACATTATTTTCATTGTTACTTCATAACTGTCATTTTACATTATGAACTGTAATGTAAATATCTGTGTTTTCTGATGGTCTTAGGCACCCCCTGTGAAGGGGTCACAACCTACAGGTTGAGAACCCATGTTCTAAGTTATAACTATTAGGATGAGAACAGAAGGGTTTCTTATTGGTGAGGAAGAGCTGGGAAATGATGTCCTCTCACTTGTGGACAATGATGTGAAGGAATGAGTTATTTCTTGAAGGGGAGGAGTTTGCCAGTTCTCGAGGCTTTCTAAGATACCCTGGGAGAGAAAGCCTGACATTCCTGTGGCCTTGTGTGGGATGCATACTGCTGCAGCCAACCTAGGAGCTATGCATTTGCACTGATGTAGGTTCGATATTTTGCTAGACAAGTGGAAATCCGCAAGAAGGCAAAGATGGATTAGTGAAGTGCTGGGTTGGAGACGATAGTCAATGAGGATCAATGAAAGCTAAGATTATGGGGTCAATCATAATTATCAGTAGAAATAAGAAACACTGCATTGCTAGCAGTTTTGGGAGCTCATCAGGAAAGAACTGATATCACTCTATGACAGACTTTATGGTGTTTCACAGATCACCTCTCTAAAGCATTCACTGTTTTCTTCTTACCCCAGTCTCTTAGCCTAGTCTGATATTGCTTTTGGCACCAAAGTCACACACTGACCTCCCTCTGCATTACTAAATCCTCTGCAGTTTCAAAGTCCTTAAAATGAGTAGACTTGTAAAGTAGGTCTAAAGCTTTTAAAAGATCCAAATCATGTTCTTTTTCATCGTGAATGTGTCTATATTTTCTTTATAGGATTTATAGAGGCAAGTCTATTCCGAACGCTACCCTGGATTCCATACCATGGTTCTTTCCTTAACCTTCCAACTTCAGAGCACTTCATTCCTCCCATGTGACTTTTTGTTTTTTTAACTATCTTTATCAACAACACAGGTCAATCCTTCCCTTTGTGAAACTCCGAGTAATGGGCATCTCTCGTGCTCAGTTTTGTTTTCAGGAGATTTGTAGCTGCACAGAGGCTTCAGAAATGGGGTAGGGAGCCCTTGAAGAGATAGTGCCAGAGGAAAAGCAAAGGGGAGATTGTGAAAGGTTTTTCATACAACTCGGGTTTTTAAGTTTAACCTGTAGGCACTGTGGAAGGCTGGGCACCATGGGTAAACAACCAAGGGAAGTAGTATGAACTAATATTTCTCTCTGCTCCCTCTGTCCCGAATATGGACAACTGAATGGGATTACCGTCAGAGAGGAGACCGTGAGGTGCAAACTAACACGGTCATGCTGGTGGATGAGAACGAAGGCAAGACTGTAGGCGTTGACAGTGAAGTTGTCCCTCGTTACAGTTTAGCCTTTAATGGCGTGGGTCTGTGAGGAAGAGGTTGGCGGTTCATCCTCAGCTTCTGGGTTGGGTAATGGGTCAAAACCATTTAATGAGAGAGTCAGGAAGGGAAACTGAGTCAGAGAAGAGAAAAGGGGACAGCTGTGACATCTGGGGTCTGAGAGCGGTGAGCTCAGTTTTAGACATTTAAAAATATTCTGCTCCTGGCAGTAAGTATTGACGGGGTATATTAGAAAGTAATGGCCGTGGGCATGAGCCTGTGCTTTTTGAACTTTAAGGAAGAGCCAAGGTTGAAACACAACCGTCTTATTAAAAATACTTGCGCTTATTTCCCCCAAGTGAAATTTATAAACCACCCCTACAGCCAAATCTGTTGTGAGGGAGTAAGATATCTGGTAGAGAGCCCACTGACTGACCTTTAGATACACCCAGGTTTCCACACGATGCTCATTTTCATTCCAAATGGCACGGCACAGCCCCAGGGACAGCACTTTCTGGAGCATTTGAACAATAAAGAGAATTTGCAGCGCTTGCATTTTACATGCAGGGTTTCAAGCCAACTTGGTTTTAAACACTGAGCTAGGCACTTTTGAAGCATTTGCATATCTGGGTTAGTCTCTTTGCTGCAGAACTTTTACAGAGTGACCCTGAGAAAGTCCTTGACCAATTCAGTGTTTGTTTGTTTGTTTGTTTGTTTGTTTGTGTGTCTGAGCCTCAGTGGAGACAACTCAATATGGTGATAGGAGAAGGATCAAGACTGTTACATTCTGAAAATCAAACAGGGACACCAAAGCTGTGGCTAAGCCAAATTCTTAACTTTTTCCTGTAGCATCATTTGATGTTTTTGTTTCATTTTGTTGTGTTTCGAAAGAGCTCTACCTCATATTCTCTGGAACCTGGGTAAATGTTGCATGATAATGTTTAAAAACAAGATTCAGTCAAGGGACCTTATCATGGATCACTCAGGAGGTGGTCCATGCAAGAGGGAGGCAGGAAAACCAGCATCAGTAGTGGAGAAGGAAGCAAGGGGCTGGGTGATGAGAACAGGGGATCATGAGCCAAGCAAGGCAGAGATCATCCATGTACTAGAAAATGCATTGAAATATTTTCCCCTCTGAATCTTCTGAAAAGACAACAGCTCTGGAGGCTCTTTCGCTACAGAATTCTGACCTTTAGAATTAAAACCAACCACGTTCCCTAGGCCCTTCACGCCAGAGTAAGCAAGAAAACCTAAGAGGCACTCTCCGAGGAGGAAGTTGATCTACAAAGGCTCTCTGAAGAGAAAAGCTGCAAAGAAGGCCCCGAGAGCAGACTGGAAGAAAGAGAAATGAACAGAACTTCTTGGAAGAGGTGCAGACCAACTGAGTCACTTAGAAAGGACACTCTACAAACTGTTGAGCTCCCTGCAAGGTGTGCAGTGTGCCCAGGTTTCCAGGGTTTGTGAGCTGTTACCTTTGCAGGGGTGTGTTTTTTGATACAACTGTCTTTGGGTCATTTCTGCTACTGTGAGTAACTTCTCTCCCGTATTCCTGAAAGCAACCCCAATAAAACTCATTGCTTCATGAAATTGGACTTTGGCGTTATCTGCATTTTGATTTGCCATGGGTTCTCTATCTGAATTGAGGAGACATTTGTGTTGTGTCTCCCCAGAAAAGGTTTTGTCACACAACACAAATCAACTGTGAGAATACGTCGAAGGATTTGGCTGATGTACTCGTGGTCTGCCCTTAGCTGCTTTTTATACATTAACAAGAAAAGACGCTTCAAGGCTCTCAGGATGGTACCTCAATCCACTGGATTTGGTTGAGTTCCCTGCTCAGATTTGAATTTGTAGGCAGAGTCTTTATATCCTGCAGGGAAAACATGGAAATTTATTTATGAATTGTAAGTCCTGGTTTGCACTGTTCATTTTCAGAAATCAAATGTACATCTTCTCTGCCAACATGCAGTTCTTTTAAAAAAAATGCCCACTTAGATTCTAGAGAATGTTGGAAGAAAATCGGGGGGAAAAGGTGTGAAACTTTTTTGGCCTGAAAATCATATGCCTTGTGTTTTCAAGCACTGGTAGGAGAACATCCATAGCATAAGGCCCAACAGGAACAAACAGAAGGGCTGGGCTGTCTGAGTGACCAGTTACTCTCCTAGTTCACTATGATTGGGGAACCTTGGAGAACAAAGCAGCTATAGGCCATGGCTTCTGTAGATTTAATGAGAACTTTGGGGTCACATTGGCATAGCCTCCATCTTGAGAAGACATTCACAGGTAGCGGAGTCTACTGCACTATGAGAGAGAAATCAGTGAACAAAGGCAGAGGAAGAAAGGAAAGCTTTGGTGAAACAGGTAGAGGTGGACTTCTGAGCACGTTGACTTTGGTCCACAAACACCATTCAGCGGCCGGCTGAATGCTGTGCACTAGGCTTCCTCGGGACCAAATGGTTTGCCTTCAGTTCTTCATACCAGAGAAAAGTCAAGATGAGGATGGACAGATGACACCTTTGAAAGGCTGTTTTCCACTTCCTTGCCTCACTATCCTGGAAACTCTGTAATTTCAAGCATTATGGCATTGCCTACCCACAGGCCACTTCGGGGATAGCATCCTGTCACTAAGCAGAGAAAGCTTGGTGGAGTTGAGTTGCTTTTTTCATTTTTTAAAAATCTATAATGATCTTCTATGGCTGCTACTCAGTTCTTCTGCTCCCCCAGAAACTTTCATGCTGATGGGTCTTTATCATTAAAATATCAAATTGTGGCATTCGAGTGTCTGGTACAGATACAAGCCTCAGATGGTAAGAAACACAGTCCATGTTGTAAAAACATGATGTTGTTCTAACTCTTCAGTTCTGGTTAATTCCATTTTGCTCCCTGTAATGTATATTCTTTAGCTTCCTCCAAGTCATGCACATATAAAGCCATATGCATCTAGAACTTTGTGTTTTGTCCTATCCTTGGTGTCCTGCGCTCACCTTCCTCGCTCCAGTTTTCAGAAACTTCCGGGGGATATAAACTCAAGTATACGAGGCTTGAAACTTCGGTGTTCTGGTCCTTTTCTAATAACTTTCCCAAGCTCCAGCTCGTGGCTAGAAATATGGTGACATTCAAGATCCAGATAAACACACGCTATCACCTTGAGTTAGCCATCTCTCCCTCTGGACCTTCCTTTACTATGACCTTATTTCTACAGCAGAGTATGACACAGAGAGCATCTGTATATATGACTATTTCTCTATTGGATTTAGTACCAATAAGGTTCTCGACACATTGCATGGCAATAGCTGAAAATCATTAGTAGCAACAGGAAATGACTGTAATTTCCTTGAACAATACTCCAAGAAGTAGGTTCTGCCTCCCGTGTTAAAATTAGGGTATCATCCTCCTTGGAGTTCCCCATGCAATGCTCAGCTTTAGCACAGAGTCTTTTGAATGTGGTAATTTTCCCCAGGAGGACTCTTCTTACTCAGCCACTTACGCCGTTTGCAATATTGTGTTCTCAGCGTTTGGTAAAAAAAAAAATGATTTGTAGAAAAATTGAGGCTTCGGAGTGGAAGAATGACATTCACTTTACAAATGCAAACATGACAGTCAATCACAGGGTATTTGAACAATTGCATGTGTTTTTCTGTTGTTAAAATTTTGATATTTGCAATAATTGCTCAGCCTGCCTGTGAACATTACACTTCATTTTTATGAAACTAACAGTCACTGGGAATGAGGACAACTGCCACACCGAAGTGCAGTATTGCTCCTGCTGTGGCCATTTCTATAATAAAACAGTGCTTTTGCATGCTCCCCACTAGAGCATTATGGAGAGAGGAACTGAGAGCGTTAGAATTCCAGAGAATCTAGGCGGAGCGAAAAGAGACAGCAGAGAAGATCTAGGGAACATTTGGCTGCAAGAAAATTAACACAGCGAGCATATGGTAATCAAACCGGAGTTTCGTGTATCTTGGCAGCTATGTACCAAATGCCACAGTGATTCCTCTATGCTGCTTAGTAAACGGGACTGACCATAAATGAAGAAAGAGTCAATGCTGGGAGGAAGCTGTGACCCTTTGGGCTTAGCTTGCTAGATGGTTTTTGCTTTTGTTATCATTGTTTTTTATTATTAGTGTGAGGTATGTGTGTGTGTGTGTGTGTGTGTGTGTGTGTGTGTGTGTGCAGCTGTGTTATATGTAGGCATTAGAGGACAGCTTTCTGCAGTAAATGAGGGAGTCAGGTCTCTTTTCATACCTTTACCTGGAGTCAAAGGAGTGAACCCTGATCCTCTAGCTTGTGTAGCAAGCACACTTGCTCCCTGAGCCATCTCACTGGCCCCAGACTTTTTAAGAGGGCCATCTCCTAGGCTAAATGAGAATCTTTCTGTCCCTTCTTCATGTATTATATCACCCACTCAACCTTAACATGTTACCATTCATGTTTTCATGTGTGATCCTCACTCAAACCCTGCAGGTAGTGAGCAGAGTGGATGAGATGACGTATATATCACAACAGCATCAGTAGCACTGCTGTTTGAGATACAGCCTAGGCTAAACATGAACTCAGTGCTCAGACAACGCCAATCTTGAATGGTCTTCTTTCTCGATCTGCTGAGTACTGGGATTTAGAAAAAACAATTTTAGAAAAGGAGAGGAGGTTCCAGTTTGTTCATAAGCCCACCCAGCCAATGTAAAAATTAATAGCTATTATTGGTAGCTCTTTTTATGATGCTGAGAATTTATTCATGATTTTTTTCAATTTTCCTAATAAAGAAAGCTTTAAAAACTTTTATTGTGCTTATGGATATCTTAGTTTTCACGATCCAAAATTCTAAATGCATCATGGACTCTCGTTGTAAAACCCATATGTCTTAGAGTTTCCATTGCTGTGACAGTACACCATGAACAAGAGCGACTTGTTTATAATTACCTGAATTATAAACTCTCTTTATAATTCTATCAGAGGTGAAGAGAATAATCACTCTTCACCTCTGAGGACGTACACAGGAACCTGGAGGCAGGCACTGAGGCAGAGGCCAGGGAAGAATAATGCTTACTGGATTTGGTCTCAGATGACTCTAGCTTGTATTAAGTTAACAAAAAAACCGCCAGCACACTTTATAGTTGTTGTAATGCTCATTTAGCAAGGGCTTCCTGGGAACTCTAGACCATGTTACCCAAAGAAGCTGGCATCAATGACCTTGTAGTTGAGATGATATGGAACTTGTGAAGAATCAGGACAATGGAGATGTAGCATAGTGTAGCCAGTTTAGGGTCCTGGGTTCAGATTTCAGGTTTTCTTCTACTGATTCCACAGCCTTGAGTTTCAAAACTCTGTGCTGTGCTCCATGCTTTTGTATCTTCAAAGATAAGAGTAATAGCAATTCTCATATCATAGGATTGCTACAGAACATAGAATGATAGATTAATTCACAGTTGTTTGTTCTTTATCTTTGCACAATTTCAATCAACATGGCAGCAATGTCCTCCATTAAGGATAAGATGTATAAAACTCAGGATATGAGACTTGCCTTATTTATCATCAATTTCTTGTTGCCTATCACATCTTGCTCAAAGCTCTACCCTATGAGAATGGGCTCTAGTGTTTGGAAGTAGTGCTCAGCTGGAATCTTCTGGGAAACACATCCAGAAGTGTGGGGATGCTCCAGAGAAACCATCAAGTAAAGTAGCACCCAGCTCATAGACTCTCTGCAGAGGAACTGTTGATGAAGCCGGGTGGGCAGATTGAATGTGCTACCTTTCTGGATTCAGCTAGCATTTTCATAAAGAAAGTCAGATCTCATAGCATGTGGTTCTGGGTCAAAAATATGAATCAGTCGATAGAGGCTCCCTAATCAATATCTGTACCAATGTACAGCAAGGTGACTCAGAGTACTAGGGACACAGCAAAGCTATTCATGCCTGTAGATACTCTCACCCTCAATCTCCCTGGGCAAGCAGACAGTCGAGGACTTGGCGTCAGAAGCGAGCGGCTTAGTTTTGGTTTGTGTTTTACTAGCTAGACGTGCTCTCTCAATCTCCAGTCTTCCACTGTAGGCAGGGAGAGCAATCTTATGTCTCCATGTTCATTCTCATAGGATCACAGATTGCCAGGTAAAATGATAAGCAAGAGAACATCTATGTTACTGAAGAAGCACTGTGGTATTTTCATTACCTCAACAGTCATGAGACTGGCAAATAATCACTCTCTGGGCATGCTTCGAAGGCTTTAGATGTTTCCTTACCCAGCAGCACCCTGAAAGCAGGCCACTGGGAAGATCTGGCTCAAAGACAGAAATTCTTTCTGTCTTCTAGAAACCACTTAGCACTCCAGAGTCAGCCAAACCAGCTGGTGTTTGAGAAGTGGTGCAGCCAGTGTGGAGACTGTGGAAACTATCTTCATTATTTTTCCTCCATTAGTCTCCCCGACTTTCCTTTCTTTGCTCAAAATATTCAAATGGAGGAGGAGCACATTTTCTGGGGGGACATAGAACAGTTTGATTTTTCTGAAAAAAAATGCGGTGGAGAACAGAAGTATTTTTTAGTTGACTATTTCATCTAATAGCTAGATTTCAATCAACCTTGGTTATGAAATGCAAGGCAAAAGATCAGATGGCATTGATTAGATTAATGTGACTACCTTTTAAATTGTGAAGTGGAACTAGCTTTTTTTTTTATCCTCTATTGGGTAGAGGTATAGTCATATGAAATTGATGTTATTGTATATGTGTTTCATGAGAATGAATTATATTTAAAGATAAACATTGGAACATTCAGAAGGCTCAAAATGAATTAAATGTGGGGATGCTTGGAAGCTGGGTTTGAATACAATTTAATGATGGCATATCTTGACTCAACCTTTTAGAGAATTTCTGAAGAGTAGATGGGTTGGCATATGCCTATATGGCACTGAGGCAGGCAAATCGTTTGGAGACAGGAGACAGAGGACAGTTTGGGCAGCATAGTAATGAGAAACTGTGTAACAGAAGTATATAAAAGTTATAGGAAGGAGAGTGTATTAGAACTGAAGGTTTTTTTTTTCTTTCTAGTTCTTTAACCTAGAAGACAGCATTTCGTACTGTTTGAAGGAGATGCCCCATTAAGTGGCCACTGAATGCTCCTACAAACTTCGGCAGCATGAATGATACTGTTTTTCAGGTGCCAGGCCTTCTGTGGGCAGGGTTTAGATTTCAATGGGAATTATCAGAGACTTGGAAAGAATGACCACAACTGTACGAGAGTCTAGCACAGGGTGCCGCGCCTTAAATGCTTGCCGAAGACACAAACTTCCAGTTGGCACAAGGTTTCTAAATTATGCACACATTTTAGTAATGGGAAAGTTTATGTAAATATGTCTTGGATGAGAGTGTATGAAAATTGTACAGCCATTAGCTGTAATCACCCTTGGGATAAATCCATTTCTGGAGTAGGAGAGGCAGAGGGAATTTGAAAGGTGAAAGACTGGAAAGGGCATACGAGAGTCACACGAGTGGGATAATGAGATGCTGGGAACTTGTTTTGACCAGTGCCTGCAGCAGTTTTCCTCTGCCTAGGGCGCCCCAGTCACTGCATGGCAGACACCAGCTAAAATAGGAGCGCCACCAGACTTGGCAGCTCAAGAGCCAGGATGTGCATCGTGCATTAAGTATACATCTCGGGATGATGTCAGGGTCAATCTGAGCCAGGCAGCAGCAGGAGATGTTTCCAGTCACTTCAACTTTGCACCCACCTCTGTGTTAGGACCGGGAAAGTCTTGTCAGCAGCCATGATTGCTTACTGGTGCGGCAATCGTGGGAGACAGAAAGGCGTTTGGCAATTCTGGTCCCCAGACAGGCACAACAGCTGGTACGGGGCACCTGGGAAACTCTGCCATGCTGGTAGGTTTGGGAGGTCTTTATGTAATCCTCCAAGCTGCCTGGAAGCTTTGTGGGTTGTGTATAAATGATCAGATGCAAATAGTCCCTAGTGGTCACAGCTTGTTTTCTAAAATTTTACTGCATGGCACACACAAGGACAAGCTGGAGGGAGTGTGTTAACAATCTAGTGGTTGAGAGCCACCTAAAATGAGGGGATGCCATTAAAGCCAGGCAGACTGTCAACGGCATTACATTCACTCAGGGAGCCAACGCTCTCCCATAATGAATGACCTCTTCCACCTGAGCGAAAATAAAATGACCGCACGGCTCTCCGGCAGCTGAACTCCCCTTCCGGTGACTGTTCATTATTATTCTGAATTAGATTCCACACTTTCACCTCAGGGAAACAGGAAAAGAATAAACAGTGCTTACTCTGCCTCAGACCTCGAATGCTATCTAAAATCTACCTACAATCCATCAGTCTCAATGACTCATGTTAAAAATCCCCGCTAATCGTGTGAAAATATTACCTGCTTACCATCAGATAAGCAACCCCAAAGCATGACCGCCTGTTTGCAAAGTGCCGAGCCTGGCACAGTTTCGTCACTTCAGTCCTAGTTTTGGAGATGGGAAAGCCATGGTTTGGTGGGCTCCAGCATTTATGTGTCGGGGCAAGGGCGTAAAATGAAGACTACTCTAGCCCAGAGGTACTGTGCTCACTGCCGTATTATACACACAGTAATCTTCCACAATACATTTTAAGTATGTCTAGTCATTTATTTGACAGTGTTGTTCTATTCTCTATCAGGATTCATGATAATGGAACAATGAGACACAGTGCTCTCATGGTGGGAGGGAGGACCAGGAGCCCTCAGAGCAGCAGAAGTACACATGGCTGGATGGTTCAGCTTGGGAAGTGGAAAAGCAAGATGCTACTCAGAGAAACAAACAAGAAGAAGCCACAGAGGCTCCTCTCCTCTCCTCTCCTCCTCTCCTCTCCTCTCCTCCTCTCCTCTCCTCTCCTCTCCTCTCCCTCCCCTCCCCTCCCCCCTCCCCTCCCCTCCCCTCCCCTCCTCTCCTCTCCTCTCCTCTCCTCTCCTCTCCTCTCCTCAGGTCCCCTGCTGTCTTTTCTGTCTTTCCCTCTCTCCCTTTTATTCCTCCATCTTTTATTTTTCCCCAGGTTTCATTTGCTTATTTGGGTAGCATCAATGCTAAAACCGAAATGAGGGATAAGATGAAAAGGAGATCCTGCATGAAGGGACAACTGATCTTGGGAAAGGGTGATGACAGATAGAGGATGTGGTGCCCCAGCCTGGTTCAGGGAGTCTTCTACTGTATCCACTGCTGGGTACCTAAGTATTTCTGGAGCTATTGTGAACACAATGTTATAAATTTTATTAGCTAAAGAGCTCATCTTCCATGGTAATATCCTTTCTTAGTATTATTAGCTAACTAATGTTTCTAGAAAAAAGTACCACTGGGGTGGAGGGGGAAGACTCGTAAATTTAGGGACGTTAAGGACGTAGAGGCAGGGAGGGGAATGAAGGAGGTCCGTTGGCTTCTTTTCATGTGTTGTCTCTTGGGAGGAGGACAATGTTTTGTTGGTATTAAGATTGCATATTATGGAATAAAGATACAAAGGCATTAGTCTTCCGATGCATGTCTTTCCCATGCAAGAAGAAACCATCACTTAAACGAAGGGTGACTCTTGGTTTTCAGAGACCAGTGGTTCATAGTAGGGACATGGGGGTTATCCTTTCTAGGGTTTGCCAAATACTGATGCTACCTAACTTTCTGTAGCTTCTCTGTTCTCACTCGTAAATTAGAATGCTATCTTCATAGGGTACTGAAAAGACCAGAGGAACAATGCATATCAAGATTCCAGTAGATACCCAACCAGAGTTAGACATTTTTCTTGTTTATTTTTCCCCTGTGTATGGTATATGCAGATGTGTTTCTGAGCACATCTATATGTGCCTGTGTGTGCATATATGTGGATGATATAGGCTATCTTTCTACCCCTGTTTAGATAGGGTTTCTCGTTTAACCAGGAACGCATCAATTCAGCTAGCCCGGCTGGCCAGTGAACTCTGGGGATCGGCCTATCCCTGCTTCTGCAGTGCTAGAGTAACAAACATGTTTTACATTCGGTTTTCACAGTGGCACCAAGTATGAAACTTAGTCCTTGTGCTTACATAGCAAACACTTCACCAACTGAGCCCATCCCTTTCATCTTTCAAACACAGCCCTCACCAAACAGCCATCAGCACTTCCTGGGTGACACCTCATTCCAATTCTTCTTGGGAAGGAGGAATCTTAAGCCGTCAGTCTGAAATCTGGCTTGCCTTTCTTTAGCCCGCTTCTCTGATATTTTAAAGATATCTTTGGCATCGTAACAGAGAAAGACAAGCAAGGCCCATGAAGCAGTAAAAAACACATAAAATATACAAATGAATCTTAATTTTTTATCATTGTAGAGGTGGGATTTGAACCATTTAATTAGACTGCCAAGGACTTTGTTTCTTTTTTTTTTCTTCTTCTTCAACATCAGAGAGGCTTATGAAATGTATTTTAAAGGGGAAAATCTAGTCTGTTTCATAAGAATTAGCGTCTTTGTTAAAATACCAGTAACAAAAACATTTATGCCATGAAATCAGACATTGCTGACCCCAAACAATAGACATTAACAAAAACAACCACTAAAGCCTTTGCCCAGATGTATCTACCAAGTTACTTCAATGTCCATGAGCAAAAAACACAAGACACAACTATGCTATTGGTGGAAATTGTAGGTTCTCAATTTGATGGTTTAAAATAATCAGTGGTCCTGGAGAATCTTATCTAGTTATCTAAGTGGCCTCTCGTTGCAATTGGCTGTTCATTTCCTAATTAGTTCAAGGTACACACAAGAATTTGAAGCAGCACGGCAAACTTACTAGCAGTAAATGAATCAGCACATTTATTTGCATTTGAATTTTGATTGTGCCAATTTTTGGAAAAAAATAAAATAGACCATCAAAACAATTTTATACATTTCTCTGCAATTGAATTGAGTGAGTGTAGAAATACATGCTTTCCCCAGGTACCAGCTGGGTTGTACGTTGTTCCCCTGAGCGACTGATGTCTCTGTGCAGAGGTAGCACTGTTATTCTCAATCAAGCAAGGTAGTCCCCAAATAAAGCACACAATATAGCATCCAAGGAGTGTGCCACCACACTGCCTTCTTAACAATGCAATTGATTATGTAGTTGCTTGATTTTGTGAGGAGGCCTTACCACGAGAGTTGAAAGTTTTAATGCCAACTATTCATTCATGCAAGGAAGATCTATAGATACAATTTAAAAGTGCTCAGTTTAGAAATTATGAGAGTTTTTCCCCGGTGGAAGTTTTAATGTCAGCTGTGCAAAAGGCATAGACAGCTAATTCCTCTCTCAAACAATACAGAGAACTATGGATGTTTTTGACAGAAGTAATCCCAGGTTCACGCACTTAGCAACTTCGGGCTCCTAAGTAATTTAAAGTCGACAAAACAGTGTCAAAATTGATGTAGTAACATATACTCAGAATATCTTCAGAAGAAGGTAGAGAGAACATTTTATTAGGACAATATTCTTTAAATGAAATGAACTATTTTTCCACATCCTATATAGTGAAATATATAGTAACCAATATACATATTAATTTATTATAAAATGATATGAGCATGAATTCTAAAACTATATGCATTTTATTTGCATGTACATGATAATAATCATGCAATAAAAAGGGTTTTGCTTTCATGAGAATTCTTGTCTAGTGGAATCCTTAGTTACACCACTTCAAGCTAGTCTCTTAGCATGTCTTTGTTGTAAGGATTGGCTCAGTTTGTGACATGACAATGTTCATCTGACCTGCACAGAACAGCCTGAACATTCCTCCTATTCTCTACTTGTTACTGAAACTACTTATCCACAGAGCACATCCTACATGCGATAATTTTGTAGAGTAATAACTGCTTCCAGACTTGAAAGGGAATGAATAGTTCATGAAGAACCACTGAAGGGTGTTTCTCCATGTCTTGTTTTGCAATCATGGCCATGCAGACATTGGGGTCAACTTATCTACCATGCCTTCTCACAATCTAGTGCAAGCTTAGTTAGCTCATGATGGAGTCTATTGGCATAAAAAGTGCTATCATGGACACACACTTATACCAAAGAAACCACCGGTGGAAGAGAAACTGTTAGGAATGGCAGGGAGCAAGCGAGGTGTGAGGGTCGTTACTCAGTCTCCTCAGAACTTTGCCTGTGGCAAGTCCACCAAGAGCAGCCACCGCCAGTCTGCTTGGAAGCAGTTTGCTTGTCTGTGGTCACTTTGGCTTTGCAAATGAGTTTGTCCTCATTTGTTTGTGTTAATGAGTTCAATAATAAAGTCATATAGACGTTTGGAAAATGTATGGTAAAATAAAAAAGCATGGGTTTTTTAAATTTATTTTCTTCATTTTAAAAAATCTATCAAGTTATGATCATGTAGTGATAGTGAAATTGCACAATATGTACACAGTGTAAGGATTACTGAAGAAGTTAGTTAATACATACAGTTATGTTCATCATGTGTTTCTCCCAAATTTTATACCTCCTTTTATTTGTGTGTGTGTGTGTGTGTGTGTGTGTGTGTGTGTGTGTGTGTGTGTGTAGGTATTTGTGTAGGTGAATGAACCATACATGTGAGAGGCCTGAGGTGTCTTTGTTTCTCACTCTGTAGTTTTGTGTTGGCTAGACTGGTTAGCCAAGGATTCCCTGAGATTCACTTACACACACCTTCCCCTAATGCTGGCAGTGCAGGTACAAACGACCACCCCTGTGTTTTGTGTGGGTGCTGACCTCAGGTCTGTATGCTTGCATAGCAAGTGCTTCCCCTCCTGAGTCATCTCCTCAGTCCTCAACTTTGGAGCAACAGCTTCCTACCCATCCCAACCCCCACCCGCAACCACCATTCTACCTTCTGTTTATGTATTTAATTTTTGTAGATCTGACATTAAGTGAAAGCATGTGGAGGATTTTGTCTCCCTGAGTCTGAATTATAGCTTCCTAAGTTCATCCGTGTTGTTGCAAATGAGACAGCTACTCATGAAAGCCCTAGGGTGGGGGAAACTTAAATGTCTACAAGAGCGTGAATGAATAAAAAAATATGTTTTATTAATTTTACTGTCATTATATAGTATTAGACATTGTGTTGGATGTTAGAAATCTAAGGACCTGAAGATTTGGGTGGATATTCTGTGTGTGTATGGACTTTGATGGGAAGGGTGAATAAATGAATTGCTTTGGCATTTTTATGAGGGACACCTAACAAAAAAAGATGGGGAGTGGAAAAGGATGTGTTAGTTTGGGGGAAGTAAGATCTCTAATTTATTTAGAAAGATTAGTAAATGCTAGGGAGGGAGGGAGGGAAAAAGAGAAGGGTGAGGGGAGGGAGAGATGGAGGGAGGGAGAGAGAACTTTGAGGGGCTTATTTGTTAGGGTGGTGGGGGCTTCACAACAAAAAATAATGCTGAAGTTATTCGTGAGTGTTTATGGTGGCTTAAATAGGAATACTCCATTGGCCCATATATTTGAATATTTGGTCACTAGGGATTGAAGCTACTGGACAGGGATTAGGAGGTGTGGCTTTGTTGGAGGAAGTGTGTTACTGGGGGTGGGCTTTGGGGTTTCAGAAGCCCAAGCGAGGTCCAGTGGCTCTCTCTCTTCCTGTAGGTCCAGATGTAGAACTTTCCAGATGTTGCCATGTCTGCCAATGTGCCACCATGTTCCCAGCTTTGAGGATAATGAGCTAAACCTCTGAAACTATAAGCAATCTCCAATTAAATGGTTTCCTTTGTAAGAGTTGGCATGGTTATGGTACCTCTTTGCAGGAATAGGACACATGATGTGAAGAGATCAAACATACATTTTAAGAAAACTCTCTCTACAAGCAGTTAGAACTTACCCAATCATGAGAAGGATGTTAGCATTTTTTTGTTCTAGAAGCAAAGGCACTTTGCCATAGTGGACCAAGTGTTTGCTGGCTAGGACTCAATCTTTTAGTTAGCTATAAATATGTAAACACAGAAAGTTTTCAAGGGCGTGCAGTTCATCTCAATCCATTGTGACCATTGGGCTTGCAAAGGTTTCTGCTGGCCTAATTCTTTATCCATCTAATGGTTATTCTCACAGTAAAGGCCAACATGGGGTAGCAACTACAGTACGATTCACACACAGGTCTGTTCCTGCTGTAGTACTGGAAAGAGATGCATCAGGCACTCAATAAGTGAATATTTGATCAAAGAAAAAGTGAAATGTTTCTGTAATCTAGTATTTCCTCTGTGTTTACTATATGCCATGCACTGGGACTTTGGTGGTGGACAAAAAAAGTCCGTATGTTCTCACAGTGTGACAGATGGCTAAGTCTAGCATTAGGAGAAGCAAAGCTTTTTCATTGTTGCTCAAATACAGGACATTAGAGACTGTTTAAATGGTTAACACTTAGCATGTCTGCCAGTGGTGAAGCTCTGGCATGGATCGAAAGCCTGAGATACTGAGGTGTTGTGTTGTCCAAAGAGTCTATGCTGTCTATTGGTCTTTTCTTAGATGTTTCCATGTATAAGACCATTTGTGTATGCATGCAAGTGTGTGTGTGTGTGTGTGTGTATGTGTGTGTGTGTGTGTGTGTGAAGAGAGAGAGAGAGAGAGAGAGAGAGAGAGAGAGAGAGAGATATTCTGTGTCTTCTCATTTTTGTAACTTGTGTTTTACTTTCTGTTGGGATTTTATTGATTTCTCTTATAACACTGTGTTCATATAATTGATCTAGGCACTCTATAGCTGTGTCCACTGCAAGTCAGGTTGCCTGCCTAACACTTAGTGTTTGAAATTGGATCAAACTCATACAACTTTATGACACACTCGTCTGTCTGTAGGCCTCTCTGGAAGCTCACGGTTTATCAGCGGTCACAGTGCCGTTGGATTATAGTCTTTATTGTAGCATCTAATTAAGTTCAAATGAAATAAACCTTGTATTTTCTTCTTGGGAGTCAAGCTCAAGTACATGTCAATAGGTCAACTTCAATAAGAGATTCTAAACTGGAAATTGAGGGATACGAAAGAGAAAGGGGGTAGGACCAGAGCTGCAGAGAAGAACACTGGATGTTTTGCTGAAAAGTATTTTTGCCTCATCCACTGCTTTTATGAAGGACAAGACAGAAAGCAAAGATTAAATAGAAATTTGTCTGGCGATATATAAGAGATAGTTTCAGAAACATTACAGGGATGCAGTTTGAAATAAAGAGTTACAAAACATTACCTCCAGACAAGGCTAATCCCTTGCTCATCTTTGACAGTGAATGGACTTTATGGTTTAGCTTAAAGAACATTTTTGACTCGTCTGAAACAAATCTATAAATCATTTTCAAATAACGTCCATATTGTTTCAACATTACTTGTAATTTTTAATGGCTCCACTCTGCCATTTAAAAACAGAATTGCCACTAGTTGTAACTATACAAACAATCAGGCATTCTAGCGAGTCAATGTCTTTCTAAAGACTATTGCAATCCAACTAGAGGTTATTGGAATTTCTTAATCTTGTCATTAATAGGCTTCCAAGGTGTGAATACTGTTTGAGGGAGGCTAAGATCTCTGCATTATGTTTTCCACAGTTTACAGATTGTCCTCCACTGAGTACTAGGGATAATACTGGAGATGACTTCATGTAAATGTTTAAAACAGACTAATGTCAGTCATGCCCCTGCTGCAGCACACGGGAGGAAGTCAGAGTGCAAGCTCAGGTGTAGGTCTTAACCTCCCAACTAGTTTCAGACAGGATTTCTTATGGTTTGCCACTGTACGTGGCAGGACAGTTGACCCACAAGCTCCAGGAAATTCTCCTCGCTCTGTTTCCCATCTCGCTGTAAGAGCAGCAGTGCCAGCATTACAAATCTGAACAATCTCGCCTGGCTTTCTGCAGGACCTGGGGGTTTGGACTCAGGTCACACGCTTATGTGGAAAACGCTTTATCTATCAAATCCATCTTCTTGCCCCACCTTTTGTCCCCTTGGTGGACACTTCTAATTCACTGGACCCAGTTTTCCTTTACGAAACTGGCGCTAGGGTATTTATGATCTTGTAGGATGTCTTAATTACAGAACTACAGGGGGTACTGTTCACGACTGTAATGAATAACTGATGCTCTTCAGAGTTGGCCAGCAAGCGAGTCTCGAATGTACCTTCTATTTGTCACTGCCCCATTGCTTTTTCCTTGGTGCTCATGTGTTTTTTTATTTTTCTTGTTCAAACGAAACTTACTAAAACCTTAAGTTTCTACTCTTATTGCAACTTCAGTTGTTAAGCAGATTTGTTTGTTTGTCAAAGAATACAGAAGCACAATTGACCTGGAAGCACAAGGGAATTGTTCATTTCTTTAAACCCAGATTTTAATTGCAGTATGTGCAATTAAAATGCGTAGTGCCCAGGAAAGCGATGCCTGAGAAATATGCTTTACAGCGCAGTTGGCATCGGGATCCAGCTTCTGGGTACAATGAGTGAAAGTCGGCTCTGTTTTCCCATCTTGGCTGTGGCATGAGCAGTACCACGGACACTTACCACACATCTCAGAGATACACGGTGTGAATCAGAGGGTCCAATTTGGCCCTACGTATGTCCCTTCTGTGAAACTTTTCTGGGGCCTGGCCCTTGACTCCAGCCACCAATATCTGCAGCTGAAGGGATGGCGGCGCGCTAGGGCTCTGAAGCTATGGCCAAGAAAGAAAAAGAGAGAATTGAAAGCGTTTCCATCCGTTGTATTGGCAGAGAGTCAAGGAAAACAGTTTAAAAATATTTGTCAGGGAGTCACCATTACTTGGAAGGTTTATGGCTAAAGTCTATCTGTCATTACGCACAGATAACCCCGGCAATTTAAATTACAGAAGCCATACACACAATTCAAGGCAAAGTTATGGGCATTCCCTAAAACCTCCTTCACTTGGTTGACTAAGATCAGAAAGGAAAAAAAAATGTCTGTTTTCCACTAAGCAAATGCCTTAAATCAGAGCATTCCAGGAGTGCTTTCGGTTGGGCTGAATTTGCATTTATATGAAGAGAAATAACAAGTGTGTATTTGAAAGTAGGATCCTGTCTATTATTTGTTTATTTTTTCATTATACTTATTAAATCTCTTGGATTTTATTTATTTATTTATTTTGCTTTTGCTTCCTCTCTCTGTAGCTCGCAAAGGAGCTCATCACTCGAAATTGCTTTAAAGATGAATGTGCACACAGACTCTCAAGCGGAAGTTACAGAGCAAGTCAGTGGCAGAGCCCGGGGCAGAGACCTGTACCTCATGTGGTTCAATGCCAGAAGCCTCACGTAGAGTGCAGACTGCTGCAAGCTCCTTCCATTTTCCCAGCGTTATCTTTAAATATTGCTAGAGCACCCAAAGAAGCGAGAGGGCTTTAATGTATGTATTTACACACACACGCGTACACATTCGGTATAATTACTGCTCAGAAAGATTCCATAAAGTAGCTTTGTGCGTTACTGTGTTTCAGGGTCACAAAAGAAACTGGAGCGTGATTGGGTAAGTGGTTTGTCAGGTAATCATGAGCAGAGCTGTGAATCAGACACGGGGCGCGGGCTGACTTTTGTTCTCTTTGCTTGGAGAGGTCGTGGACTCTCTTGAGTTTTGCTCTCTAAATGGTACTGTTGTTTTGGTCATTGTTAGAGGAATAGGAAAGGATTTAGGTCAGGAGAGGAAGCAATAAAAAAGCATAAGTAACCTATTAAAAACACCTCCCCAGGACAAGGACAAGGCTTGGTATCTGTATCCCCAGTGTCCCAGTCTCCTGTATGTTTGTGTTTAGTCTCAAGTGGAAGAAAGTTTCGTTTTTGCAGCAATACCTTACGTAGTTCTGCTCAGTTGTTAAAAACTTCCAACATAGACGGGCTTGACATTGCCAGTGTCTACTTCCTATGACTACATCTGTGACTTAAAAGTAAACACATACAGACACAGGAAAACTTGTGTTATCAAAAGCCCACAAAGTTACCAGTGAGCTAAATAAAATAAAGGAAAAAAAAGGCCAACCCCTTCTCTTATCTCTTAATTTTGATATTAAAAAAAGGGAATGGAAAAAGTTAAAAACATTTCAAAGTCAACCTGAATTAAACCTTAATTTCATGAAGCTGTTGAGAGGAAAGGCAAGATTTTGACCATTTATTTTTCAGCGGGAAAGAAGATGCTCATGGAAAAAATTAGGGTATGTTTCTCAGTGTGGTTCTAATGAAATAAGTTTTAATTTTTAGTAGTGCATACATAGGAAAAGCATACTATTTTCTCAGTAATATCTCTATGAGCAAAGATAGAAGGTCATTATCACCTTTTAACCTAGAATCTGGAGAAACTATAATTTGACCATTGCTATCACCACCATGAGTCTTATCCATTTCTTACATTCTCGCTGTGTCCCAGCTGTTGTGCAAGCATTGATGGAGCCGGACCCGGATGATGTAGAGCAGTGGTGTCACCATCCATCCCTACCCTGTCTCCCATCTCCATGGCTCCCCTTTATGGTCACGCTTTCTAGAAATCTCAAAGAGCTAGACTTCTCTTTCTTCCCCTAATCTTACAGAGCCCAGAGAGAGATAGCAAGAGTTCTGGCATCACTCCTTGGAGGGAGGCTTAAATGATGCATTCGTGGGGATCTTGTGGGTGTGTTACTATAGCTCTCATTTATATTCATTTTTAAAAATATGGTGAGATAACCAACATTGAAACCTGCTCTGTTCCATAAAGATCTCAGGAGCTCCCAGGACAGATGTGTGTTTTTGGTGTGTGTGTGTGTGTGTGTGTGTGTGTGTGTGTGTGTGTGTGTGTGTTTTAAAAACTCTGTACCCTAATCCATCACTGCCTTGCTTGCACTGTCCTGCAGGCCACAGTAACTCTAACTCTGCCTTAATGGGAAGCAAACCACTTCTGCAAAGAGTCCACTTAAGAAATGGCTTTGCTTGACATCTGCCAACAGAAGAGTTCACCCTTCCTGAAAAATAGAGCACTTAACTCGCAAGAAAGTTGATTACCTGCAGAACAGACCCAATGCTCCAATACAGAGCGAATGCAAAATTGCTTCTTCTATTTTCTAATTTTTTCCCCACTGTGCCAGAATGAATTACCTGTAAGTCCATATATTTAGAAGTAGGAATGCCATACCAAGGAAAAATATAACTTGATCTAAAAAGCATTTGTTACTTCCAAGGAATAATTATTTGGCCGTGTTTCCTTACATTCTCAGCAGAAAAATCTGCTCTTTCTAACAGGATCAGATGCCTTGACATGTCAGGAAGCTTCCGGGTGTTTGCTCTCCAGGCAGTAGATGCCGATTCTTTTTTATCACCTTTATTTTATTTATTTAATAAAACATTTATTTAGTAAAGGAGGATCCGGCTGGCTACATATCTCAGACTTCCTCAGAACTCATTATGCAACCCCAACTGGCTTCAAACTGTTAATCCTCCTGCTTCAGTCTCCCTAGTACTGAGATTATAATTATAGCCACCTTTCCTGGCTCCATTAATTGTGGCATGTGTGATTTCTGTGTTCCTCACGTGATTCAGACGTGCAGGGGCGTGGTTGGAAGGGTCTAAGGTGACCACTTTCCTTTTCAATCTTCTTTGTCAACAGAAAAGTAGACTCAATTTTGATTTCAAAACAGAGTAAAGTTCATTTAAGGATGAGAATGGAGACATCTTATATTCACAAAACATTGAAATGACTGTGTGGGTGAAAAATATCAAGCTATCCTTATCATTGAAATGACTGTATTTTTCATTTCTCCTACTCAGCCTAATGTGATTACTGGTGTAGCAAGGCACCCACACACAGAGTTCATGAGGCTGCGTAAGCAGAGGTTCTGTGGGGTTTCGCTGTTACCAGGTGAATGCTATCTAAATACTGAGCACTACTTAGGAATATGCAGATCCTATGCATACATACATCCTTAGGTTACTATGAGATGAGAACATGTGTAACTGGATACCTGTGACACTAGTGTATGTTCAAGTCTACCTGAGCTGTGAATGACTGATGGAAATGTGTTCCTATTAGAAATGGTGTCTGTCTCTGAATGCTTGTCCATCTGGCTCTTTAGGAATCTCCTTCTTCATTGTTCCTTTATTTAAGCTCCTCAGGGGGCCTGTAAGCCAGTGAGGCATGAGTGGGTGGTCACTTCTGCATGGCTTTTCAGTGTTATTGGTTAGAAGAATGCATTACTAATAAAGTCTACGCTGCCACGGCATGGAAGGAGAGACGAACATCATCGAACCTACGTCATCCTGAAGTGAGTAAGTGGCTACCGGCAGTTCGCACCGTTAGAAAGAGAGGACTCGTTCCTTACAGCTGAGCTCCCTGGCAATCTTGACCTTCTCTGCTGTTGGCGCTGACTTTCTCTCCTCACTAAATAATTGCCGGTTGTCTCTGCTAGCCACGTAACATGATGCCACAGAAATGGCAGGACTGTCATGACGTTTACATTTTGGCTAAGGGAAGGTGAGCTGTGAAGGAGAGAAGGCTTGGCGAGGGCCCCACTTGGTACACACTCAGTTTTTAAAGTACTTTGCAAAGGGAATGGAATGGGAATTACAGAGTAATTTACTTTCCCCCACACGATGAGCTATTCTCTGAACTGTTGTCATTCTCATGACTTTAACACGCCATTGCTCCCCACCCCCAAGCAATCATGAGTCCAAAGACACAGCAGCCTGTAAGAATATAGTGTTTTAAAATGTGGGGATGCTATGGGACCCATTGGATGATCTTAGGATAGAAGTTTCTCAGACCGAGAGCTTTCATCTGAGCAGAGAGGAGGGACAAAATCATAGACCCTAAGCTTGCAGCACATTAGCAGACAAGCATAGGACATTGACAATGTGGATCTTCTCTTTGAGATGAAAGTTAAAGAAAACACAGCTACTGTTTGACTTCCCCAACACTAGGGGTAGTACTCCATGTTGAAGAAATGCAAGGACGTCAATGACTCAGACCTTCACTGTATACACCTTCTGTAGAGAAGGTTCACCGCTTAGTGGGACAAGAGTTGGATTTCACAAAGGCTTCCGTACAAGTATTTTTAATTTTTTCTCTTATTTTTGAAGTTATAATAACATTATATCATTTCCCTTTTGTATCCTCCTGCCAAACCTTCCTATATACATCTCCTGGCTCTCTTTCAAGTTCATGGCTTTCTTTTCCATTGACTGTTGTTATATGCATTTATACATACATATTTCTAAATATAGACTGCTCAGTCTGTATGTTGCTACCTGTATGTATGTTTTCAGGGATGATAATTTGGGGTTATGTGTGCTGTCCTTGAAGAAGACTATTTCTCTTGCTCTCAACTCTAGATAAAGTATGGTACAAATAGTTTTTGCCCTTCAATCTCATACAAATCATCTTTGTTATTTCATGCCTAAGGATGACAACTGACTATACATTCTTACCTCTGTCACAGAAGAAATTATTCTAAGAAGTACATTAAGTTAATAATTCTGATCATTTAGCTTCCACTGACTACTTTTAATGTAAAACCCAAGTACCAACAAACCCCCAAGGCAAATGGTAGCCTTATTTACCAAAACTATAATCTAGTTACAAGTCCCTTGCCTTGGAATTAGAGCACCCGTGGCCATCCCTACTCTCCATAGTGTGATCAGGGTTACATAAATCAAATTTTTGGAGAGTCATTCTCTATTTTTTAGTGTGGAAAAGCTGATGGAGTTTGTCCTACAGTATACAACATTCAAGTTTTCTTTAGTGCTCTTAATAGCTGCACTAGAGAAAGACAAGGTGCTTCGGTGGCAAGCATGTTGGCATGGGTTATGCCTTCTTTGTTTTGCCAGCATTTCACTTGTGACTGTAGACAGTCACTAGCCATCAACCAATACTTGGACAGTGCCTGTAAAGCATGTTGTTTATCTATACCTGATATACTATCTAAAACCCTAAGAAATGACCATTTTCTTAATTTGTAATACCTGGTCAGATATGTAAGGGCACCAAATAGAGTTACTGTCTCTAAAATTTTGGATAGACTTAGTTGGAAAAAAAGAATCAAATGGAGAATAGAAATCATTAGGGATTTGGGGTGGTTGGCAAATGGAAGCCAGCATTTTCCAGACATTTCCCTCCCCTGCCCTTTGTGTGTTAATTACCTACTATTGATATGCTGTGTTGATGTTTTTATATTGTTCCTTGACACCATGAACATGGGTTTAAAAGACTGCTTTGTTCTGCAGTGACCCAATTACTTCTAGTAAGTGGTTCATTTCTGGTATATATCTGTTATGTGGGCAAGAAAAGAAGTGATATAAATTGGGATTATTCCCTGGTGAGAACTGAAAGATACCATTGAAACAACAACATATTAGCAATAGTTGAAAGGAGAAAAGAGAAATTAGGGAGACAACACAGCTTTCTTAAAAAAACAAAAACAAAAAAGAAACAAACAACAACAACAAAAACCCAACCCAATGACCAAGGCATGTAGAAGAGATTAGGCATGTTTCATTTGCATTTAAATATCAAAAGGGACCTATGGGTTGGAGTTATTATGAAGTCCATTTCATCACATGTTTTATGGATCTTTAAAAATCTTAGGTCTTTTTTAAAAAAATATTTTTTTTTAATTTTATGTGCATTGGTGTTTTGTCCGCATGCATATCCATATGAGGTTGTCAGATCTTCAGAACTGGAGTTGCTGACAGTTGTGAACTGCTATGTGGGTGCTGGGAACTGAACCCAAGTCCTCTAGAAGAGCAGCCAATGCTTTTAATTATTGAGCCACCTCTTCAGCCTAAAAATCAGAAGTCTTAAAAGAAGAAAAGGGCTACCTCAAGACATGGTAACTTTCCCACTGATGGAGAATATCCACTGGTTCAATGGATATTCAAATGTTACAAATGAGATTCAAATCACAGATGACATACCAGTAGTAAGGCACATGGATTTCTGATTCAGGGTTTATTCTGGTTCAGAAACAAAAACTCTTTGAATCTGATAAAGACTGCAAATGTAATAGATTACACTTCACTTTCCTTGATCTCCTACTGTAATCTTTATACCCAAAGAGGTGCTTTATGCATGTTTAGCTCATGCTTATGGAGACAGATATAAGTAAGCTGAGAGTTATCTCAGCTAAGTGATACACTGGACCCTGGTTGATCCTAGCAAGTAAGGATCCGTATTCTCTGGAGAAGAAGAGTTTAGAAAGACTTTGCTTATGCTAGGGAGACAACTAACAAGAACAATTGGTATGCTAATGGGAAATTATTACTTCATGTCAAATAAATACAGAGACTTTATGGAAAAATAACCTAATGGTATGATGTACAATAATCAGGGAAAGGAAAGGAGGGTTGAGTGGAAGATGGGCATCTTACTAACGTAGATGGTAAGAAGGCAGACCACTTGTAGTCAATGGATGGAAGTCGAGACATGGAGGGTCATAGTTAGAAAGACACATGTTTGGGAAGTAGATCAGGAAATGAAACAAAAGACGAAATTGAGGAAGAGTAACAGGAGACGAGAAGTTAGGTGGGCCATGCAACATGAGACTTGTAGATGGACTTAAGGACCTCGTTCTAAGCTCAGTGGAGGTCACAGGAGTGTTCTGAGTCTGGGGGGAAAATAACAATCTGTGACAAACAGAAGAGAAAGTAGCAAAGACCAAAGAAACAGAAGATATGGTTTGGCTCTAGTCTAGGCAGACAAGGGTAGAGTCCACCCACATTGCAGTCATCTGTCAGTATTATGAATTTTATTCTCATGTGGGTTATCATGATTTCACTTAAATAGGCTCTAGGTTTGCCACTAAGTGTCTTAGCTGCTAGTATGTCAAACACTTATTCTGCTGTAAAGGAGCTAAATTGTACTAGAGAAGAGGAAAAGATGTTAGTGAGGAGAGTTGCTCCATTTTAACTTGCTTGTGCGTATGAATTATTGAAGTATTGAATACATATATTAAATATATATTGAATTATAACCAACTCTGAGATAGGAAATGGCTGTATCCCTAAATATCTAGCTTATGCACCCCCGATGTTCTTTCGTGCTGAGAAAGAGTTAACTGTAGTGGACAATAATGACGATCATTTCTCTGTGGCTTTTTGTATTATTTAGAGCTAATCAAATTTATTATATCTCTATCTCTATATCTATATCTTTATGGATAGAGTAGAATGAAATTACTTTTAATTGCAAAATAAACCACTACCCAAAGACTGTACATGGACAGACCCATGGTTCTAGCTGCATTTGTAGCAGAGGATGGCCTTGTTGGGCATCAATGAAAGGAGAAGCCCTTGGTCCTGCCAAGGCTGGATCCCCCAGTGTAGGGGAATATGGGGGCAGTATGGAAAGGAGGGTGGATGGGGAGGGGAACACCCTTTATAGAAGAAGGGAGGAGAATGGGATAGGGGCTTATCTCCAGGATACTGGGAAAGGAAATAACATTCAAAATGTAAATAAAAAATTCAATTAAAGAAAAAAAAGGAATAAATCTAAAATTGGATTAGTCTTATGTGATAGGTTTAATTTCTGCCCTTTTGAAAAAGATACACCAATCTGGCATGACCTGTGATAATGATCTGATGAGGAAAACTATTTCTAGATTGATAGTTAAATCGAGGAGTTTGAGATGGCACAGTGCATCAAATCATTTTGATGAGCCTTAAACCCGGTGACAAGTAAAGAAGGTTGACCTTGGAGATCACAGAAAGAATGGCTTTGGACATTTTAGTCTCCAAAACTATAAGAAAATAATTTTATTCTGTTGCTTAAAGTCAACAACTTTGTGGTGGTTTGTAGTGGTATCTGACCTATTGCACTTGTTATTTCTATATCAGATCTGCAAATAAAAATATTCTTAGAAGGGCAACTTACCAGCTGCTCCCTTTCCCCAGTGACCACTAACTGCCTTTAACCCCTCATCCCATTGATGATGGAGTACTGATAGACCTAGTCTTGTGCAGGTCTTGTACAGTTAACCATAGCAGCTCTAAGTCCATGGGTTCTACACCTGTGCTGTATCCAGAAGACAACGCCTATACCCACTGTACCATCTCAGCAGCTCCTGACTCACTGTACAGGTCCAGCCTAAACTTGCCTAAAACATAAGAAGGCTAATAAAACATGACAAAATAGAAACCAAAATAAATTATTCATTCATTCAGTCAGTCAGTCATTCCCAGGACCCTTCTACCCACATCTAAGATTTTCTAAATATAAACCACTCAACAGGTGGGTAGACTTGACTTGTATTTAAAAGTAGTATGAAGCCAGCTGAAATGGCTTTGTCTCTGAAGCTGTCAGGGAAGAAATGGAAATAGGAATGGGATAATTTTTATGTGTGTGTCCCTCTAACCTTTGTCTGAATGTCCCCATGCATAATGAATGCATGACTGTCAACCCAGAGTTCCTTTGGGTTGATAATCAAATAGTCTGATCCTTTTAGTAAGAATGGATGGTAGACTCTTCCACTTGAAGACATAGGACATTAATGAGAAAAAAATGTCAATTGGGTATTGTAAATGTGCCATCTTTGACTTCCTCACTAGGGTCACTTGGCTGAGACAGTGACAACATACTTCTCAGTCACCATTGATCCTTAGCACAAGGAATGGTACCCAGTGGTACTTACTAAATACTTGTGAAATGAAAACATTGTAGATTAGAATAAAATGAAGCTAGTTACTGTGTTTATTGTTTAGGAGCCGTTGTGGCTTAATCTCATTTGTACATATGAGAAAACAATCTCTGGTTCAGACTAAAGGAGAGAAAACCCTCAGAAGTTTGTTGAGATCTAAGATTTTTACAGAGGCTAGAAAGTCTAAGGCAATTGGTGACAAGAATTGAGCAGAGAGCTTTCCAGATGAGCAGGGTGTCATTGTCCTTAGTGTGAGGATCTTATTCTGTGTTTTAAAGACCCAGAAAATTGAGAAGTTAGAAAGAGATGGATCAGACAGAGCTAAAATGTATGTAATGCGAGTTTTACAGCTACCGGGCAACACTGTGTATATTACAGAAATTAGCTTTAAAAAATGTTCTTAGTGGAAGGAATATGATGTGGTTTAATATGTGACATTTTATAAAGGTTTTATTTTGAATTTTTCTTTTTAATGCTTTTATTTTATTTTATTTTATTTCACTTTTTGTATATGTGACGTGTGTGAAATTGTCTTTGTCCTGTGTGTGTGTGTTCCCCAGTTGCACGTTTTCCCTTATCATACTCTATCTTCTCTTTTGAGACAAGTGTCTCAGTAAACCTGGAGATTGTTGCCTAGACTAGACTGTCTCACCATCACGACACAGAATCTGTTTTCCTCTATTTTATAATTCTGTAGTCACAGACATGTTTTCATACTTGACTTTTACAGTGTTTGGTATTTGAACTCTGGGCCTCATGGTTACACAGCAAGCACTCTACCCATTGAACTATATCTTCAATAAACAAGTACTTAAACTTACAATGATACAAGTCACCTATTTCTTAGGCTTCTGGTCCTAATTAGTCTGTTGTTATTCTATTCATTATGTGTCTGTTCTCACTTAAAGCTAACCTAGAAAGTATCAATCAACAATAGAGCACCCAATTTAGTAGGATGTGAGTCTTTTTGTAATTTAAATAATAATTTTTTTGCTATTTCAAGTACTTTAGTTTTGTATATTAGGAAATTGTTTCAGTTATCTTAGTCAGACAGTGGTGTTGCATGCCTTTAATTCCAAGCATTTGCGAGGCAGAAGCAGGCAGATCTCTGAGTTCAAGGCCAGCCTGGTCTACAGAAAGAGTTCCAGGACAGGACAACCAGGGTGACAAAGAGAAATCTTGTCTTGAATAACCAAAAAGAAGAAGGAAGGAAGAAAAAAGAAAGGAAAATGTAAGGAAGAAATGAAAAGAAAAAAGAAGAAAGTTAAATCTGAATTTTGAAAAACACATATTTTTGATAAATACTTATTTAGGATCAAGAAAAGAACAAATAACAAATGGAAAGCTGTTAACAATAATTAGAAATTGTACATCTTAGCACAAATGGGAGCAACAAACCTTCATCAGATCCCTTGTGTATCACAGTTCCTGGAAAGTGAGGCTTGCCCACGTCAATGGCATTTTTCATGAATGCACATGTCCACGGGTCCTAAGTATGTGTATATTTACCATTAAGGTCAGCAATTACTGGGCTGCTGAAGTGGAAATTACAGGAGGTAAAGTCCTGGGGCTGGGGAAGTTGGCCCTGCCATTGATACTATGGCCTTAAAGTCAGACTGGTATCATTAACAAATGATAAATTCATTAAACAAAGTTATTTCTCTTCTGCCCAAAGTCAACAGATGTTCACTTGGTTCATTCTGTCTGAGAGTCTACCAACAAAGATTGTTTTTTTTTTTTCGCATTTTTTTTATTAACTTGAGTATTTCTTATTTACATTTCGAGTGTTATTCCCGTTCCCGGTTTCTGGGCCAACATCCCCCTAACCCCTCCCCCTCCCCTTCTTTATGGCTGTTCCCCTCCCCATCCTCCCCCCATTGCCGCCCTCCCCCCAACAATCACGTTCACTGGGAGTTCAGTCTTAGCAGGACCCAGGGCTTCCCCTTACACTGGTGACAAAGATTGTTTTTTTAATGCTCATTTCCATATAGCATAAACATCTGATGATATATCTGAGTACATTATATATAAGTAGTCAGTGTGGTTCTTTGAATATTAAAAAATATTAGCTTTGGGACTTTTTATTTTTATGGACGCATTCCTCATTACCTCCTTATTGCTTTGTGTATTGTGTTCTTAGTATAAATATTTAACATATCAAAATTTAATAAAAACTAAAACAAAAATAATTTTTAAAGTAGCTTCTTATCTTTTGAGATAGCCTTTTATTCACCTATACACAAATATATGTATTTTATAGCTTGTGTCAGTCACTGCCCTGTGCTGTTAAATATAACCAGAAATATTCTTAAATGTGAGCTACACTGTCTCTTCTGCAGGCATACTCAGGTTCGGACAGATAATATATACTTAATATGTTGCATATTTGCTTTACAGATTTTCATGAAGTGATCTTAATGTGTTTTAAAATATTACACATTTACTTCAAAGATTTTCATATAACAATCTAATTGTTATTTGGATTTTTAATAATAATGAAGCAAGTTGTCATCGATAAATTGTCATCCTTGCTCCCTGTCTCCTAAAACTACTGAAATGCACATGACCACAGAGCTATTCTAGTTCTCTCATGCATACAGAGCATGAGAGCACTAGGTGGCTTCTGACCCATGCACCTCTCTCTAATGCAGCACCTCTGTTCACGTAATGACACACTCCAAGGAATGGCCAAGTTATTGTCGCTGGTGGGAGAGGTAGCTCTACATGGGGTGTAGTTTCAGAGTGTGAGGAACGGTGCTTCAGGTAATGATGCAGATGATGCTGTGTGCTGGACCAACTCATAGTTCTTGAGAGCCATCCAGCATCCTATGCTCACCTCCCTGAGATGCAGAATTAGTCTCTTTTCTAAAGCAGGAAGGGGCTCCAAGTCTATTTACAACAGTTTTGGTACAGGACCCCTCTATTTGGGACTGGATATGTACACTTACTTCTTTTGCTTATTTAAAAGATAACAAATGCTCACACACAAAAGAGCAAACGTATGAAAATTAGGTGGAAAAACAGAATAGAAAGCAGAAACTGTGAAATTAGTTAAGATGGGGTTGAAATGTTGGCTCATCCTCTCCCTCGTTTTCTTGGCTTACACATTTTCTTCCGCAAATTGGCTAAGAAAATTTAGTAGGATTCCGAGGGCGAAACAAGGAGCTGCATGTAAATTACCTAGCATGCTTTCTGAAACATGGTAGCTTTGGGATAACTCATGCGTCTTATTGTGAGATGAAAAGGGGAGTGACTTGTTAGTCTACCACCAGGTATTAATGTTTTAAATAATTTCATGTTTCCCTTAATTCCTTTATCCTAGGCATGTGTGTGTGCTGCTTATATATGTATCATGTACAGTTTTGAATGGTTTGTCGCATTTGCCAGAGTATACCATCAAAGAGAGATGTTGATTTCCACCCATCCACTGGGAAGCGACAGTGAAAGATAACACTGGATGCTGGCAGGAATGAAGTTATGGGCACAGCTGTAACACTGGGGAGAGTATCTGTGGGTATAACCTTTCTGGAAAGCAATTTAGTAAAAATATTTCAAGAGCATTAAAACTCTACTACCTTTTGACCTCATAATTTTACTTCTCTACAGCCAGTCTCAGGGACTAAGTGAATATATGTACAAAGGCTCGTGGTCAGGGAAGTTCACTGGAGAGCCATTTATAACCGGAGGTCAGAAACCATTACTGTCCACCATACGGAAACTGCTAAGTAAATTATGCTTCCTTTAAGGGATGGTATACATACTGACTTCGAAAAAACTTTCAAAGAGAAGTTGTGTGAAAAAGTGTCCTTGACAGGATTTTGCATAAGGTGAACATATGGTATGGAAAAAAAGTACAAGATCAATTCCATGGTTTTTTACAGTAAGTATGTGTGGAGTATAGCTGGAAGAAATGTGTGTATGTTTTATTAATTATTAGATCTCTGGCTGGTGGAAACACTGGTGTTCTGGTTTACTTCCTTCTCAAGTACATGTTGCAATGTAAATATTAATCTTCTTCAGATAACGTACAGCTACATTGCCTGGCTGGTTCACGATGCTTTTCTTTTTAATCACAAGCATCCTCCTTGGGTTGTTTTTCTTGTTACGTCTGATGTCATGCTTAGCAACATGGACAAAGAATGTGGCGTGCCAGGATGGTACACTGATGTTTGAAACTGTAATCCTGTGACATTAATACAATCCACATACTCTCTTCTTCTGTTTGCTTCCTGAGATTTTTCCCATCTTTATATATCTAATGCTCCCATGAAAGGTATTTGGTGCAAAGTAGAGTTTTCCTTAGAGTGAGTGTGTGTGTGTGTGTGTGTGTGTGTGTGTGTGTGTGTGTGTGTGTGAATATGCATGAGTGTGCATTGTATATGTGTGTACTCTAACAGCAATGCTGAATTATAGGAAAATAGAAATTGCAGATGTAAGAGTGGAGTCTTGCAGAGAGACGTGTTTCTAAGAACACAAGTATTCTCATGTTTCCTCTCTTCCCTTTGTTTCCCAACCACTTGGATTAGGAGAAAGTCAGCAATTTTCAGTCTAAAATTTTCCCTAAGAGTGAATGGCACCTTTCATAGGCAGCCTCTGAGTCTTTTTTGTTTTTCCTTTCTTTCTCCCCTGACCCCTCTGCTTCCTACTGATCCCTGTAGTCAAGTCCTTTCCGCTGGCTTTGGGCTAACGTGCTGACTTTCCAACATAATTCAGTATAGTTCTTGATGAGGCAAGGAGGAAGATGCTTTACATAGTAATCTGAGGGCTGTGTGGATGAGCACTATCTGACCTGGAGGTTAATATTTACATTCCAATGTATAGCTTAAGAGCGGGTCCGTCTAAATTACCGCATTTAATTTGCTGATTGCCAATGTTCTTCTGGTGAACATGCCTTTGAGGTATAACACAGCTGAAAAAGTAATTTGTATACTGGCATTGCTACCTGACGATTTTTTTTTCTGCGAAGTATTAGGAAATAAGAAAATCTTGGCTTTTAAGGACACAGTAGGAGAAAAGGTCATAAAAGAGAAAGGCTAAAATGACTTGTACTGTTCCTTATGATATTTCTACTTAGAGGGAGGAAAATTAGATTAGCCTCTGTCATGATTTTCCCAAACACAAAGCTCCTTCTTTCAAATTCTCAACATGATGCCTTCAAATTTTGTTAAAGGCCATCATCATCATCATCATCATCATCATCATCACCACCACCACCACCGCCACCATAATTACAATCACCATAATGTATATTTAATCTAATGTGCTTTTAATATGTGCCAAATGCTGTTCTAACTGCCTTATATGAATTAATCTACATTAATCTTCCAAGAAACTTATGAGATAAATTTATCACTGTATAAACTTCACAGCTAAGAAACTGAGATTTTGCCCTGGAGTAAAGAAACTTGCGACTTTGGAATTGAATCAACTTGATTTTGGGGTTCCTATCTAATGACACACAGAACTACTTCTTTTAAAAATATTTTGTTTTATCTTAGTCCTCTCTTCCGAACTCTGTGTGTCTGCGTGTCATATCCAAACACATGTGTTAGCTGGTGTTTGATGAGGCCGGAGGAGGGCATCAGATCTCTGGGACCATCAGCTACAAGTATTCATAGGCAGCCTGACTTATGTTCTAGAATATGAATTCCAGTCCTCATGATTGAACAGAAAACATTCGTAATCATTAAGCCACCTCTTCAGCCTGACCACACCATACTGTTAACTTTCACCTTTGTATATTTTCTCCAGGGTCCAACACACCATTATTTGCTCTGAATCCCTTTTAAGTGGCTCATTATAGTGATGCCATTCATGGAGCCTCTTCAACAGCATTCTGTCCCCACAAGACGCCCTGGTCACAAGTGTGATGACCGCAGTGGTTTCCATAAGCTGCTGTGATAACATTAGTCTGTGTTCATCTCTCCACGGCCTCCTTCACATAGCCTTTCTTCCCACTATTTCCTCTGGGTCTTTACTTCTCATTCCATTTAATCAGTTTCTCCAGATTGGTTGTAGAATGGAATTGCCTAGGGAGCCTTGAACCCCAGGCCTGGGTCTCACACTACAGATGATTGGCTTGCCTCAGGCAGTGCATCATGATTTTCAAAAGTTCCCCAGATAATTCACATGTAGTGGTTGGAAACTACTGGCCAGTACATTTCCTACTCATATTGCCATCTTCCTCACCTGGCTTCAATGTCTCCATAACCGTGTATCACACTACCTTATAGTTCTGTATAAATCTCAGACCACTGGGATTGCCAGTACCCATATGTAGAAAGGAAACCCTGATCTTGAATATTGAAATACAAATGAAGAGGAGAATTTAAGGGGAAGGGTTTGTTTGCCATGTCGAGTAAAATGATGACAAGATTTGATCAATGTGGTTGATCATGTAGAGATCACTGATAACCTAGGCTCAATTATTGGAGGTTAATACATATGTGTACGCACATATGTATATATCATATAATATACATTATACATATGCACATATACATGAGCATATATATATACACATGTGCACACACATATATGCATATGCATAAACATACGCATAAACATGTGCATGTGCATGAATGTAGCTACCCTGTAATGGACTGACAATGTCTCTACCAGACACAAAAGGATAACAAATATCCCAGGACTAGGAATGGGGTACATCTTTGGAGTTTTTGCCTACTGAGGTCCCATAGTTTCTAAAACATTGCCATCATGCTCTTGGTTACCTTCCAGAAACTGATGGTAAGACCTAATTGCCGAGACAATGTATTTAAGTCATAAAAGTGAAGATATTAAGTAGGTATTGACCTAGAAGTGTCATCCCTTACCGGCGAGCTTCCATAGCGCTGGAAGGTGCTGTGTACAATATTTGAGGGGAAAAGGAATCACCAGTCTTACCCAGCTGTGCATGCAGCAAGTTTGAACAACTGTCGTACAACAGCATTGCCTACTGGCGCAATAGTGGCACAGGCATCATGAGAATAACCAAGTACTTTCTGGAGGGATTTAAGGCCCCCTCCATAATACAAACCCCATACATGGCATCATTATCAGTGCCAAGAATCTGTGGCTAGACAGGTTACAGGCTGTAGGGGGGAACCTACAGCTATATGGACAGAGTATTAGACCAACTCATTACTAGACCCATAGATTAATGCATCTCTCAACTCTCATTAGAGAGGCAGTAGATTAACGTGGAGACTCCAAACTGGTCAAGGTACAGAACATAATTGAATGTGGAATTCCAAGCTGCAGTTGAGACATCTATATCCCAAGTCATAGGATTATTGCCAAGAAGAGGGCAGAAATAATGCAAGAGTCAGAGGCCATGGGCTGGCTACAAGGAACTAGTGTCTTCTGGATACTACTGCACATATACTCACAGTGTGTGATAGCATGTGTGTGATAGCTATCACAAGGTGTGATAGCATGCACAAGATTTGTGCAAGCTCGAGCCAGACAAAACTGCCAATATGGAGAGGGGAAGTGGTCATCATACTCCCTTTATAGCTATGGAGCTAGGGCAGTGGATAGCTGCTGGGAGATGGAGAGTCAGATTGCTTCCAGGGTGTGGCCCCTGGTTAGTTGCCCCCATGGTCTAGTGCAGTGGCTCTCACCCTTCCTAATGCTACAACCCTTCAATACAGTTCCTAATGCTATGGTGACCCCCCAGTCATAAAATTGTTTCATTGCTACTTTACAACTGCAATTTTGCTAGTTATGAATTGTAGTATAGATAACTGATATGCAGCATATCTAATATGCAACCCCAAAGGGGCTGCAACCTATAGATTAAGAACTGCTGCTTAGAGGAAGGCCACAAATCCAAGAGTATATGGGTAGCACAAATTGTTTTCAATGAATGTAAAAAGGGGGGGGCACAAAGTTGAATGGAGATGGAAAGGAGATGTATCTGGGAAGGATTGGGGGAAGGGGTCCATATATAAACATATGGCATGGAACGCCTTCCCAAAGACAAAACTTTTTATAACAGAATGGTGCTAGAAAATAAGAATTCTGGGAGCAAAACGAACAAACAAACAAACAACAACAAAAACAACAACAACAAAAATGACAATGTGAAGGTTGGGGATGGAAATATGCCGGAACAGAAGCTTTGGAGGGGCAGGTACGATAAGGTCTAATGTGATTTCTTCATATGAGGAACTCTTTTTTTTGGGTGGGTGGAGGGAGCCAGTAACTTGCCACAGAATTTGTAGCTCACAGCCAGAGCTGAGGTCTACCTCCAGCCAACCTGTCTTCAACAGGTTCATGATATTTGCTTGCATCTAGTAGAACTTTACTCCCTCACCACCACCACCCCATTCACCCTCTATACAGCTCTCGTTGTATCCCTAGAACAAACTGTCTGCTGGTACAGTAAAATTTTGTCTAATGAAAAACGACGTATAATTTATATAGACTAAAATTATCATGTATCGCATCAATGAAAAGAATGAAATCTTTGGAACCTCAAGCTTTACATAAAGCATCACATTTATTAGCTTTCCGTAAGTCACTGTAAAAACTGCCTGCTCTAGCATCTGCGGCCCTCACTCATCCTGGGACAGTCCTAGTATTCAGAAACAGGCGGTTCTCAAGACTACATTTCAGTCTGAAGGAGCCTCACAGCAGCTCTTGGCCAGCTGCGTGGTAAAGGGCTGAGATTTCGCAGTGGAGATTGTCAGGTACAAGGTAAGAGTACTGGTAGGTTCTCCTGGGCATATACCCAAAAGATGCCCCAACATATAAAAAAGACACGTGCTCCACTATGTTCATCGCAGCCTTATTTATAATAGCCAGAAGCTGGAAAGAACCCAGATGCCCTTCAACAGAGGAATGGATACAGAAAATGTGGTACATCTACACAATGGAATATTACTCAGCTATCAAAAACAACGACTTTGTGAAATTCGTAGGCAAATGGTTGGAACTGGAAACTATCATCCTGAGTGAGCTAACCCAATCACAGAAAGACATACATGGTATGTACTCATTGATAAGTGGCTATTAGCCCAAATGCTTGAATTACCCTAGATGCCTAGAACAAATGAAACTCAAGACGGATGATCAAAATGTGAATGCAGATCGCTCATGAGAGACACAGCCAGAATACAGCAAATACAGAGGCGTATGCCAGCAGGAAACCACTGAACTGAGAACAGGACCCCTGTTGAACAATCAGAGAAAGAACTGGAAGAGCTTGAAGGAGCTCGAGACCCCATATGTACAGCAATGCCAACCAACCAGAGTTTCCAGGGACTAAGCCACTACCCAAAGACTATACATGGACTGACCCTGGACTCTGACCCTAAATGAGGTTGCAATGAATATCCTAGTAAGAGCACCAGTGGAAGGGGAAGCCCTGGGTCCTGCTAAGACTGAACCCCTAGTGAACTAGACTGTTGGGGAGGGCAGCAATGGGGGAGGGTGGGAGGAACACCCATAAGGAAGGGGAAGGGGAGGGGATGTTTGCCCGGAAACCGGAAAGGGAATAACATTCGAAATGTATATAAGAAATACTCAAGTTAATAAAAAAAAAAAAAAAAAAGAGTACTGGTAGGTGAGCAGAGGTACCGGAGTCACCGATGAGCTGATTCCTCGTGTGGTACGACAATTGGAAAGATGTGCTGATAAATGCCTATGCTAGGGTTGGGAGGAGCCCTGATTGGTTGCACCTGCCAATTTTGGCGGTTTAAATAACCCCACCTTGGCCAGTTCCAAGTTATCAAAATGGAGTTGAATGTGAATTAGGAAGGAATGAGAGTCATCCATCAGCTTTTCCAGAATCTTTACAAACTAGACCTGGGGAACGATCCGAGGCTGAGCTATTTTTGCTTATGTATCTTAGTGCTCTGTTTCTTAGAGGCATTACACACTTTTTGCATCATATAGGGGTAGAAAAATGTTGTCTTTAAAGTCTAAAGATTACAAGTCTGGCTCGGACTCAGTCAGTAATTTCCACTCCTCTTGTGCCTCCTCATTCACTTTCTGTGGACCCCTGAATGGGAAATGAAGTAGCTGGCCTTTTAAGGGTCTTAAACATTGGATGCCGCTGCGATGCAGGGGCCCGTGGGATGCTTGAAGTCAGCCCTCTCTTCTGCAGGGATAAAGAAATCTCCTTGTAAAACTATGTGCTATATTGTGCTTTTGGGTTTGAGATGAAAATGTCGTCTTTCCTCAGTAGCTTTCTCACGCTGTTCTCTATCACTGTGGCCTTTGAGATTTCTCAAAGAAACCAGCAGGGGTGTTTGAGGTTGCTCTGGTATAATATTCCCGACGGGGCTTTCTGAATAATGAAAAGGTGTATGCGATCCTGCCAGATACCTTCTCGTTCCGAGGACAGCTAAAGCTGCATCCTAACCTTTAATTTTATGGCCTCAAAGCTTTTGCTAACCCTTTAACATTATATTAACAAAAGATGGACTGGGCGGGGGTGTGGGGGAAGGGGGTGCTTAATGCTTTTTATGATCTATTTTAACATTTTATTTCGCTTTGAAAATATAAATTTTTCACAAGAATTAAAACTGTATTTTATCCTTTTAAATGCAGCCCCAGATGATGTATGTAGCTGCACTGGCAGAAAGTCAAGCCTGCACAAAGCCCAAATTGAATCTTCCCTCTGACTGCAGCTGTGCATGATATTTTATGCAATTTTTTTATGCTGGTCATAAACGAGATAGAAACTGTGATTATGCCAATTTGGGAATAATACATTTCTCACAAAAAAAGCCTCCATGACTATAGTGCTCAGACATGTGTATGTATTTACAGGATACATCCCCCCTTCCTTATCATTAGATCCTCTGATGTTGACCCAATAAAAGATTTCTATGTAAAGCATCATCAGAACTTAATCTCCTAGTTCTGTATAATACAAGATTGAAATAAATAAAAAAATATTCCCAGTGTACTATTTGTTTGGTAAAATATAGCTCCTTAGCAACTAAATATTCTGGATTGGGTCATGGTATTTGAGTGTTGAAATAACTAGGTTTATTATCATTCCATTATATGTCTGCTTCTAGACAAAGACTAAAATGAATGGAAGAGGGAGTTTCGAGTACGTTTGTAAAATATGGCTTTAATATTAAAATATATTATGGAACTGTGTTACATAAAATGATGTCAAGGAATAGGAAGGAAATATTACTTAGAGAGGAGAAATTGATGCCTTAATGGATCTGTTGTTTACACTTGACACAGTAATAATGCTCTCTTTCTGTGACTGATATTATCACACAGATAATCTTTAAACAACTATGGCAAAAAGGCTGAAGAGAGAAAAATTCAACTGCTAAGTAAATGATCGTAGAAATGAATAAACCTTTCATAGGAAACTTAACAATCGAGAACCCAATAAACAAGGTATCACACTTATAGCCCTAAAGATGGAGCTGGTGGTTTGTTTGTATCCACCTGAATCATCAGTCAGTTTCCATTGATAAATAAAACCCAGAGCCAAAGACAGCTGCTCAACCCGTACCCGCCCCTCCCCCATTATCCCCAAAGACCACTTTTGGCATCTGACATTCATTCAAGTTTCTGAATGATCTGAGAATGCCAGAGGGCTGATCACATCGTGGGACGATTTCATACATCTGAGGATTTATCTTTAGAGATTTAGGGAGGATTTTAAGACTTGGATAATTGTATGCTGGGGACAGGGGCTAGAATGCTCTTGCATTGGATGTAAGCTTTCATTCTCTAATATACAAATCCGTTGCTACCACCTGCATTTGAACATATTCTACTGCAAAAAGTGCACGCATGGTTCAGCAGTACTATGGGTAGGAAGCTTTGGAATTACTCAGGGCTTCCCAAATTAGGTGTTGATTGCTTGAATGAAATAAACGAATGAGTAAAAGGCACAGACAGGTATGCTGTGTGGATCACTGCACCTCCCGTGGGTCAGCAAGAGTAAGCATCTTCTCTTGTTTGTATGGAACTCACCCAGTGAAAATGTGCGTCAGACGACAGTGACCTTTCTCCATCTGGTTTGAACTCACGAAAAAAAAATGAGTCATATTTTTGCATCTTCGAAGGGTACTCAGCATTGTTACTTGGGTACATTCAATATCATCTGATAACAAATCCCGAAACAAAATGGTCTGGTTTATGTACTTTTGGATGTTCCTGTTTGGCAAGTTTAATGACTTCCAGTAAGAAGGAGGAGTTTAAAGGTCACGGTAAAGGTGAAATACATAATGACCGACAAGATATTGGTGTTGCTTTATGACTTGAAAGGAATCACTTGTCTGACTGAAATGGGATTTACTTCTAAACATTGCCATCCAGGTTAGGCTGGTTAATCAGTGGCCTTTGCTTAGAGGTCTGTAACCATCTGAACTTGGTAGTTACTGAGCAGGTCCCTTTGGACAAAGAGTAGTTCCGTCTTTATCAACTCATGTTGAATGATGACTGCAGTGGTTCAAAGGGGTTCAACCTTGCAAGTCAGCAGTTTCAATGGAGTCTAGAAGGAGACATTCTTGAATGCCTGCAATGTTTCGTGTGGAACTTCTCAGCACGTATTTCACTTAGATACTGTAGTTTATATGATCATTTTACTTCCGGCTATAATTCATCCTGCCAACCTTCAGACATATAGTCATAAATGATTCCATTTCCAGTTAGATCCGCTTAGACATTCTTCTTGTGGTCCATCAGTTTTGTACGGGGAAGCCAAGTGCTACTTTTGACATCTCTTAGGTTTGAAATCATTCAGTGCTGAATTTAATGCATCTACTCTTGGAGGCTTTTACATTTCGACCTGATAGTACTAGTCTTTGGTTTGTAACATAAACTCTATTATTCTTCAGCAGGTATCTGTCACATTGATGAGAACATTTTCTGGAAATGTTAGTGAGGATTTTGAAGTGCAAATGACTCTTAACACATCCCAATAGTGTAGCTTCCCAGGTGGCAGAGTGAACTTGACAGGCTGAAGACCTGCTGACTTGTTTTTGCTTGAGCAGACAAAGATACAGTTGCTTCCTAGCAAGTTTACGGTTAGAATGTAAGATTCATCTTAATCCCTCATATATGCATTATCTGAAATCATCATCAAATAAAATCAAATGAAATACATAGCGTATTTGGAAGCAGAACATGGTTGGTAAATGACATGTCTCAAGAACAAAAATGACATAAATGACAAAGATAAGCATTAGGTTCATGACTTATCGAGGGAATGATCAAAGTATTATATACATGAATGCATGCGTGCGCATACACACACCCATACCCACACCCACACACAAAGAGAGAGAGAGAGAGAGAGAGAGAGAGAGAGAGAGAGAGAGAGAGAAGAAAGAGAGAAGAGAGAGAGAGAGATGGCTACATTTTCATCTGACCTAACCTTCTTTCAGCTGAAATAATGAAGCCTATTAGGAGCTTATATGCATCCTCTGCAGAAATAGGCATCCGTTTCAGGTGTGTGTATTGCTTTGCTTACCTAGGCTGTTGTAACAAAACCTCACAGACTGAGAATTACAACGAAGACATTATTTATTTTCTTGGCTCACAGTTGGCCGAATCCTCTGTGTGCCCTCACATGGCACTTTATTTCTCTCACTCTGCTTATAAAGCTGTAGTGCTCTATTAGCTTAGAGTCCTCCCCATAGAACTTTAATGCTCTCTTAAAGGCACTATCTCGGATGTAATCACATTGGACATTAGTGCTTAAACATACACATTTTGAATAGATAGAGGTGAGTCATTGGAATGTGGCTATAAGTCTTCATTTACTGGTGGCATTAATAAGTATTTCTATATAGGTTCAAGATATTACATTAGTGGATTAAAAAGATGAATACAATAGAGTGTTTACTCCTGAGGTTAGTGTAGTAAAGTCTGCTAGATTCTTGCTTTTGTGGAATTTGCTGTGTAAAAAGGTTTGATCCCAACTATGTATTCCAGAATAATTCTCAAGGTTCAGAATCTCAACTGAAATCACAGGGAACCTTCTGCTGTGTCAGAAAACATAGTTCCAGTCTTAGGATAGGATAAAACTCTCCATTCGTGTGGGTGGGGCATCATCCTGCCTAGCAAACATAGAGCTATCTGAAGAATCATTCATTTATTCAGCGATGTATCTTCTGGTTATGAGTAAGAACTGGCGGGCACATTTAAAGGATTGAGTATATGTATCTTGCTGGCTGTAGAAATGACTAGGCCACACCCATGAAGGCCAGTAGAAGACTCAAATTTATGATGAACCTCTCTCACAATATTTTACATTAAATTGAGAGCCCTTCCCAGAACTGAGAGAGGGGAGACGTCAAGTAAGTTAATTTGCAGCACAAAGTCTCCTTTTGAATAATAGAGAAAAAAGATCCAAGAAACACAAATTACCTTGTCCACTTGACCTTGAAGGATAGAATGGGGAGGAGAAATGGAAATAATATAATCTTTCTAGGAGAGTTTCTAGAACTAACAGAAAATAGATGGAGAAAAAAGATAACATACACGAGTTAATACTTAACCCATGTTTTAAATGAATAATGAGAATGAATTGTAATTTCTGAACATATTAGCAGAGCCCAAAGAAATCCCAGAAGTACAAACACAAGTGATCATCTCGCTCTTCAGTAGTTAATTTAGCTTATATCTGCATTCTGTTAATGACTTATTAGGATTCCAAAGTTTTCAGAATGAGTATAAAATGACTTTCTGATTCTAAAGAAAGAGACACAAAATAAGATTAAAACAAAAAGGGCTATAATAGAAATTTAATTAAAAAGCAAAATTGAACTTGATGCCTTCAGCACGGCACCAAAATAATGTATTTTATAACCTTGTAGTTTCAAGTGGGGTCTTATTTGAATAGCTTTCAGATATATAAGATAAACAGTGTTTTTTGACATTGAATTTTTTGATAAAATAGGTAGCTTTCATTTTAATAAGGCACTTGGACTATATTTGTTTTCTTCCTTTATTTCAAGAAATCATCCTTCAAATTGATAGTAAAGTAAATATATATACATGTACACTTATGAAGTGGTGTGACTCATTAAGTCCATATGCATTTCAGTACCTCTTTGGAAGGAAAGCAAGGGTAATCACGGAGGGCAGAGGGAGGGAGGGAGCAAGGGACCTGGGTGGGAAAGAGGACAGGGAGTGGGAAAGGGGAACATAATCAGGTATTGGTAGGGAGAACAGGACTGAATTCCCAAGGGCCAGCAGAAAGAATGGAAATAGGCAACCTTGGGAGGTAGGAGGTAGGGAAGCCCTCTAGACTGTACCAGAGACCTGGGAGGTGAGAGACTCTCAGGACTCAAGGGAGGGACCTTAGATGAAATGCCCAACAGTGGAGAGGGAACTTGTAGAGTCCACCTCCAGTAGAAAGACAGGACATCAAGTGGAGGGATGGGGTTGCCATCTCATGGTCAAAAACTCTGACTCAGAATTGCTCCTGTCTAAAAGAACCGTAGGGACAAAAATGGGGAAGAGCCTGAGGGAAAGGAGGTTTAGTGACAGGCCCAAATTGGGATCTAGCTCAATGGAAGGCTCCAAGGTCTGATACTGTTACTGATGCTATGGTGTGCTTACAGACAGGAGCTTAGCATGGCTGCTCTACAAGAGACTCAACAAACAGATGAAAGTCAGATGTAGATACTCACACACAACAAATGGACAGAAGCTGGGGACCTCTGTGGTTGAATTAGGGAAAAGCTGGAAGAAGCTGAAGAGGAGAGCAGTCCCATAGAAAGACCAGCAGTTTTAACGAAGCTGGATCCCAGAGATCTCTTAGACCCTGAACCAACAACCAGGCAGTATACACCCGCTGATATGAGCCCTCTGACACATATAAAGCAGAGGGCTGCCTGGTCTGCCTCACTGAGAGAAGATTCACCTAACTCTCAAGAGACTTGAGGCCCCAGGGAGTTGGGTGTTCTGGTGGGATGGGGTTGGGGATGGGGACATCCTCTTGAAGACAGGGGAAGAGGTATGGGATGAGGAACAGACAGAGGGTGGACTGGGAAAGGAATGACAACTGGACTGTAAAAAATGATTTAATAATAATAATAATAATATAATAAACATTAGAAAAATAAAAATTTGAAAAAAGATGGGGAATCAAAAGAAGTTGAGTGTAAGATTCTATTGTTAGAGATGCCATGCAGTTTGGATGAAGATTTGGAGCAATGAAGCTGAAAATTACTTGGAAGGCACCCGCTGATGACAAGTTATCCTGGTGTGAAAAGACAATGCATGCTGTCTGTGTGAGCTACCAGGTGATAACAGTAAGCAAGCCTTACCCATGAGCCACAGCAACGACTGAAGAAGCACTCACTGGTACAGTAGTGGCATTTTTATGGGGTAACAAACAGCTATCTAATTGGACTTAGGTTCTACTCAAAAGCAGAGAACCCGTGCCTAATACTAAAATCCCAGCCAACTACCTCCAGCTGAAGAGGTCACAGACCCTAGAGGAGAACCTACTACTGTGTTTTACTGCATTTTACTAATCATTTTAAACTATATTGTAAATGCTTATCCGTATACCTGCAGGTAAGTGTCATTCTTAGTCCTCATCAAAGAAGCATCCTCTCGCTGCAGATAGACTATTACAGACATTCATGACTGATCATAATGCCAAGAGTAGGCAACCATAGATTGCTCAGCCACAACTGATACACACACACACACACACACACACACACACACACACACACACACACACTATAATACCTGCACTTAAAAGATTGGGGAACCAAAGACTATACATGGACTGACCCTGGACTCTGAAAATGAATATCCTAGTAAGAGCACCAGTGGAAGGGGAAGCCCTGGGTCCTGCTAAGACTGAACCCTAGTGAACTAGACTGTTGGGGAGAGGGGCAATGGGGATTTTAAGGAAGGGAGGGGGAGGGGATGTTTGCCCGAAACCGGAAAGGAATAACACTGAAATGTATATAAGAAATACTCAAGTTAATAATAAAAAAAAAAAAAGATTGGGGAACATCATAGAAGAAGGGACAGATTTTAAAAGCCAGAAAGCCAGGAAACTTATGTAAGATAGTATATAGTGTCTGTTAAACATGACAGAGAAGCTGCACCCATAATATCTAAACAATACAGTTGTCTACATAAGACCTGCATAATGGCAATAACACTTAAAATGCCAGTGTGAATGAAACAAATAGTATAAGGCCCTGACTCCAGAGAAAGAGCTATAGACAATCAAAAGTTGCTGAAAGAGGGAGCTTTCTCCATGGTTGAGCCCTCTGTTTATCTACTTCAAAATGATTAGCCCTAAACACATGTACAAATGAACAACATTTATAGATTCTGTAGGATATAACATATATCCTACAGAATCTATAACTATATATCTTACTGAATAAATGTATATTTATAATTATATATTATAACATACATGTCAATTTTATAATACTTATAATTAATATGTATATATAATTAAAGAAGAAAGGGTTATGAATTTAAGAGGGAGTTGAAGAGAACATGGGAGGAGTTGGATGGGAAAAGAAAGTTGTAGAAATGATGCAAATAAAGCATTCTTGTATGTAGTCTCAAAAAATAAAGGAAGACTCATTTTCTAAAAGATGGGGCAGTAAAAGCTACTGTTAAAATTAAACAGTGAAAGCCTGTCTTGGAGAGCCCTGATATACCTGAGAGCAGAGGGAAGACCACTACTTCTGCTCCAAAGGACCCACCTGGAGCCCTTAGGACACAGGAACCAAGGAACACTCTGGGACCGGATCCTTCCTGTTTCTACCTGTACCCAGAGCTGACCCTGGGACACAGCTCTCTGTACCTAGATCTCCTTGGGAGAAAGCTGGTCCCGAGGAGTGCTGAAACAGGCTTACAGGAGGATCAAGTCACTGTCAGAGAGAGCAAGACCAGCTAACAGCAGAGATAAGAGCTGGTGGGAGGCAAGAGCAAGAGAAACAAAGGCCACTTGTCATTATCAGATCCCATTTCTCCCACCGCAGCAGGCCCTGGATACCTCAACATACTAGAAAAGCAAGATTTTGATTTAAAATCACAACTCATGATGGTGTTAGAGGTCTTTAAGAAGGACATAAATAACTCCCTTAAAGAAATACAGGACAACAGACATAAAAGGGTAGAAGCCCTTAAAAAGAGGAAACACAAAAATCCCCTAAAGAATTACAAGGAAACACAACCAAACAGGTGAAGGAATTGACAAAACCATCTGGGGTCTAAAAATGGAAATAGAAACAATAAAGAAATCACAAAGGGAGACAACCCTTGAGATATAAAATCTAGGAAAGAGATCAGGAGAAAAAGACACAAGCATTACCAACAGAATACAAGAGATAGAAGTAGGAAACCCAGGGGCAGAGGATAACATAGAAAACATTGACACAACTATCAAAAAAAATGCAAAACACAAAAAGCCCCTAATCCAAAACATCCAAGAAATCCAGGACACAATGAGAAGATCAAATCTAAGGATGATAGGTATAGAAGAGAATGAAGACTCCCAACTCAAAGGACCAGTAAATATCTTCAACAAAATCATAGAAGAAAACTTCCCTAACCTAAAGAAAGATGCCCATAAACATACAAGAAGCCTACAGAATTCTGAATAGATTGGACCAGAAAAGAAATTCCTCTTGTCCTACAGTAGTCAAACAGCAAATGCTCAAAACAAAGAAAAAACATAGAAGCAGTAAGGGAAAAAGGTCAAAAGCAGACCTATTAGAATTATACCAGACTTCTCACCAGAGACTATGAAAGCCAGAAGACCCTGTGCAGATGTCATACAGACCCTAAGTGAACACAAAGGCTACTGTATCCAACAAAACTCTCAATTAACAAAGATGGAGAAAATCAAAATATTCTATGATAAAACCAAATTTGCTCAATATATTTCCACAAATCCAGCCCCACAAAGGATAATAGATGGAAAACTCCAACACAAGGAGGGAAACTACACCCTAGAGAAAGCAAAAATGTTGTCTAATTTCAACTAACACAAAGGAAGATAGCCACACAAACACAATTCCAACTCTAACAAAAAAAAATAACAGGACACAACAATCATTGGTTCCTGATATCTCTCAACATCAATGAACTCAATACTCCAATAAAAAGACATAGGTTAACAGACTGAATACCTAAAAAGGACCCAGAATTTTGCTGCATAAAGGAAACACACCTCAGTGACAAAGACAGACATTATCTCAGAGTAAAAGGCTGGAAAACAATTTTCCAAGAAAATGGTCCCAAGAAATAAGCTGGAGTAGCCATTCTAATACTAAATAAAATTGACTTTCAACAAAAAGTTATCAAAAAAGATAAGGAAGGACACTTCATATTCATCAAAGGAAAAATCCACCAAGATGAACCCTCAATCCTGAATATCTATACTCCAAATGCAAGGGCACCTACATACATAAAAGAAACCTTACTAAAGCTCAAAGCACATATTACACTTCACACAATAACAGTAGGAGACTTCAACTCTCAACTCTAAGCAATGGACAGATTATGGAAACAGAAACTGAACAGAGATACAGAGAAACTAACAGAAGTTATGAACCAAATGGATTTTACAGATATGTATGGAACATTTCATCCTAAAACAAAAGAATATACCTCCTTCTCAGCACCTCATGGCACCTTCTCCAAAATTGACCATATAATCGGTCACAAAACAGGTCTCAACACATATGAGAGGATTGAAATAATCCCATCCATCCTATCAGATCACCATGGACTAAAACTAGTCTTCAATAACAACAAAAACAACAGAAAGCCCACATACCCATGGAAGCTGAACAACACTCATGATAACTTGGTCAAGGAAGAAACAAATAAATTAAAGACATTTTAAAATTTAATGACAATGAAGGTACAAAATAACCCAAACTTATGGGACACAATGAATGCAGTGCTAAGAGGAAAACTCATAGCTCTGAGTGCCTCCAAAAAAGAAACTGGAGAGAGAATACACTAGCAGCTTGACAGCATACTTAAAAGCTTTAGAACAAAAAGAAGCAAATACACACAATAGGAGTAGACAGCTAGAAATACTCAAACTCAGGCCTAAAATCAACCAAGTAGAAACAAAGAAAACAATACTAAGAATCAACAAAACCAGGAGCTAGTTCTTTTAGAAAATCAACAAGATAGATGAACACTTATCCAGATTAAACAGAAAGCATAGAGATTATGCAAATTAGCAAAATCTGAAATGAAAAGGGATACATAACAAAGGAATCTGAGGAAAATCAAAAAATCATCAGATCCTACTATGAAAGCCTATACTCAACAAAACTGGAAAATCTGAATGAAATGGACAATTTTCTAGACAGATACCAGGTACTAAAGTTATGTCAGCATCAGAAAAGCCATCTAAACACTCCCATAATTTCTAAAGGAATGGAAGCAGTCATTCAAAGTCTCCCAAACAAAAAAATCCTGGGAAAAGATGAGTTTAGTGCAGCATTCTATCAAACCTTCATAGAAAATGTAATATCAGTACTCTCGAAAACTATTCCACAAAATAGAAACAGAAGGAACACTACTGAATTCCTTCTATGAAGCCAAAATTATGCTTACACCTAAACCACACAAAGACTCAAAAAAGAAAGAGAACTTCAGACCAATTTCCATTATGAATGTGGACGTAAAAATACTCGACAAAAATCTAACAAACCAAATAAATCCAAGAGCAAATCAAAACGATCATTCATCATGATCAAGTAGGCTTAATCCCAAGGATGCAGGGATGGTTCAATATACGGAAATCCATCAATTTAATCCACTATATAAACAAATTCAGAGAAAAATCCACATGATCATCTCATTAGATGTTGAGAAAGCATTTTACAAAATTCAACACCCCTTTATGTTAAAAGTCTTGGAAAGATCAGGAATTCAAGGCCAAAACCTAAACATATTAAAAGCAATATACAACAAACATGTAGCCAACATCAAACTAAATGGAGAGAAACTTGAGGCAATCCCACTAAATTCAGGGACTAGACAAGGCTGCCCACTCTCTCTCCCTACCTATTAATATAGTACTTGATGTCCTAACAAGAGCAATCAAACAACAAAAAGAGGTCAAAGGGATACAAATTGGAAAGGAAGAAGTAAAAAATCACTATTTGCAGATGATATGATAGTATACTTAAGTGACCCCAAAAATTCCACCAGAGAACTACTAAGCCTAATAAACAACTTCAGCAAAGTGGTTGGATATAAAATGAACTCAAACAAATCAGTATTCTTCCTCTACTCAAAGGATAAACAGGCTGAGAAAGAAATTACGGAAATGACACCCGTTACAATAGTCACAAATAATATAAAATTACCTCAGTGTGACTCTAACCAAGCAAGTGAAAGATCTGTATTATAAGAACATCTCTGACAAAAGAAATTGAAGATCTCAAAAAATAGAAAGATCTCCCATGCTCATGGATTGGCAGGATTAATATAGTAAAAATGGCCATGTTGCCAAAAGCAATCTACAGATTTAATGCAACCTCCATCAAAATTCCAACTCACCTCCTCATAGAGTTAGAAAGAGTAATTTGCCAATTCATTTGGAATAACAAAAACCCAGGATAGGAAAACTATCCTCAATATTAAACGAACTTCTTGGGGTAATCACCATCCCTGATCCCAAGGTGTATTACAGAGCAATAGTGATTAAAAAAAAGCCAAAAACCAAAACTGTATGGTATTGGTACAGAAACAGGCAGGTAGATCAAGGGAATAGAATTGAAAACCCAGAAATGAACCCACACACCTATGGTCACTGGATCTTTGACAAAGGAGCTAAAACCATTCAGTGGAAAAAAGATAGCATTTTCAACAAATGATGCTGGATCAAGTGGCAGTCAGCATGTAGAAGAATGCAAATGGATCCATTCTTATCACCTGTAACAAAGCTCAAGTCCAAGTGGATCAAGGACCTCCACATAAAACCAGATACACTCAAACTAATAGAAGAAAAAGTGGGGAAAATCCTTGAACACATGGGTGCTGGGGAAATTTTTCTGAACAGAACACCAATGTTCTAAGATCTAGAATCAACAAATGGGACTTCATAAAATTGCAAAGCTTTTGTAAGGCAAAGGACACTGTTGTTAGGACAAAATGGCAACTAACAGATTGGGAAAAGATCTCTTCCAATCCTACATCAGATAGAAGGCTAATATCCTACATATTCAAAGAACTCAAGAATTTAGACTCCAGAATCAAATAACCCTATCAAAAATAGGGAACAGTGCTAAACAAAGAATTCACAGCTGAGGAATATCAAATGGCTGAGCAGCACCTAAAGAAATGTTCAACATCCTTAGTCATCAGGGAAATGCAAATCAAAACAACCCTGAGATTCCATCTCATACCAGTCAGAATGGCTAAGATCAAAAATTCAGGTGACAACTGATGCTGGCCAGGATGTGGAGAAAAAGGAACAATCCTCCATTGTTGGTGGGATTGCCAGCTTGTACAACTACTGTGGAAATCAGTCTGGAGGTTACTCAGAAAGTTGGGCATAGCACTACCTGAGGGCCCAGCTATATCTCTCCTGGAAATATACCCAAAAGATGCTCCAACATATAACAAGGACACATGCTCTATTATGTTCATAGCAGCCTTATGTGTAATAGCCAGAAGCTGGAAAGAAGCCTGATTCCCTCAACAGAGGAATAGATATAGAAAATGTGGTTCATTTACAAAATGGAGTACTATTCAGCTATTAAAACAATGACTTCATGAAATTCATAGGCAAATGGATGGAACTAGAAAATATCCTGATTGAGGTAACTCATTCGCAAAAGAATACACACAGTATGCACTCAGTGATATGTGGATATTAGCCTAAAAGCTAAGATTACCCAAGATTCTATCCACAGTCAACATGAAGCTGAAGAAGAAGGATGACCAATGTGCCATAGCTTCAGTCCTTCTTAGAAGAGGGGACAAAAATATTAATAGGAGGAGATATGGAGACAATGTTCAGATCAGGGACTGAAGGAATGACCATTTAGAGTCTGCCCCACCTGGGGATCCAGCCCATATATATATGTATTTGCCAGAGCTTGACAAATACAGAGGTGGACTCTCACAGCCAACCATTGAACTGAGAACAGGATCCCCATAGGAGGAGTTAGGGAAAGGATTGAAGGAGCTGAAGGTGTTTACAACTCCATAGGAACAACAATATCAACCAACCAGAGCTCCCAGGGACTAAACCACTACCCACAGAGTACACGTGGACAGATCCATGGCTCAAGCTGCATGTGTAACAGAGGATGGTCTTTTGGGGCACCAACGGGAAAAGAAGACCTTGGGACTGCCAAGACTGGACCCCCAGTGTAGGGGAATGTCAAGGCAGGGAGGCAGGAATGGGTGGGTGGATGAGTGGGGGAACACCCTCATAGAAGAAGGGGAAAGGGATATGGGATAGCAGGTTTATGAATGGGAAACTGGGAAAGGGGATAACATTTGAAATATAAATAAAAAAATCCAATAAAAATTAAGCAGTAAGGGATGAAGTGAGGCAGTGCCTTACAGAATTCCAGGCAACTCCTTTCAGGTAAAACCAGGTAGATCATAGAAGCCAGGGAACAAGAGGATGGTTGATCATCATTGTCATCTAACCAGCTTTGTACAACCCTATCCATTCCCTTATGTCCTACAATTCTCCATCCAATTCTGTAGTATTCAAGACTCAAGGCATTTCCTCTGAGGAAAAGTCAACATAAACAGTAAATTATCTTTGCTTAAAAAACACAAATTTTAAAGATGAGGGAAATTTATATAGTCTGTTACACTAGAGAGTGATTATTAGCATTCAAGATCAAATGCGATCAAAATACCATTAAGTTAAAATTATGTAGCAAAAAATCCAATTAGTCTTTATTCAATTGATTCATTTTAAAATGTGGATGTACAGTTAAAGTTCAGACACAGTTTAAAAAGCTCACAGTTTGGATGCTGCTTATCTGGTGTGCAATCTCTGGCAAAGCCAACAGAAAGTATACAAGTAAACCAAGGAGGCAGAAAACCATGGAAGACATTGGCCCAACAGTACCATTGGAGCTGAATCAACAGGGAACCAGCACACTGGCCAAACTAGCCTCTTGGTGCTATAGTAGGAAAGCAAGACAAAGGACCAAGCAGGCAAAAAAGTTGAAGAAGGAAAGAAAGAGGATTGATTGTGGGTAGAGCTCTATTTGGGAATGAGTAAGAACTGAAGTGAAAGTCAGATTCAGTTTTCAGATTTTCCAAACAACAATAGCAACCTCAAAACCAAACTAAAGCAAAACACAAAAGAGCAATGCATTGAATCACTCTTTGGAAGCTAAAATATGAGTAAAAATATAGAAATATTAGAAAAGGAACTGGGAAATTTTCTGAAAAACAAAACAAAAACCAAGGGGAAGGCAACAGGAATTCCCAGATAACACACATGCATGGTGCAATTGGACTATACCATAGTTACTCCTTGTTACTGTTTGTTTGTTTGCTCACTTGTTTGTGTGTGTGTGTGTGTGTGTGTGTGTGTGTGTGTGTGTGTGTGATGTTGTCAACCATTTGTTTACAGTTCCATATTGAAGGAGCATCCCATGAAAAAGCTTTACAGATTCTGAGTGTTCCTCACCATAACAAGGTAAACATCAATACATCGCTTATGGAATGGAAGCAAGAAAAAGAGAAGCAGGAAGAAAAGC